>NC_091792.1:116340227-116643257 GCF_041296235.1 Equus asinus | reverse complement strand
CTGACCTCACCTCTGACCTCATTTACCATATTCACCTTCATTTACTCCACTCCTTTCCAAAGACTTTCTTTTTTTTGGACACATCAGGCATACTATTTTTTTTTCTCTTTGCTTAAGAGTCTTTGCAGTTGCTCTCTCTCTATTGAAATACTTTTATTCATGGCCTGCATTCTTAATCCCTTCAAGGATTTGCTCAAATGTCCTATTTTGAGTGAAGCCTTCCTTGGCTATCCTAGTTCAAACTATTTCCTTTTTCCTATTCCATTATCAGCTTTCCTTTCTTATAGCTTTCATTTTATTGCCTAGTATACTGTATATTTTACTGGTTTGTTTAATATTTGTGCCTACTCTACTAGAATTTAACCATCTCAAAGTTATGCATTTTTGTCAGTTTTCTTGACTGCTCTATTTTCATATCTTAGAACAGTAGTTGGCTCATAATCTTATGCTTATTAATTGATGACTTATTAGAAATGAAATAGTACGTTTTGCAGCTGGTGTTTTCTTCCAGAAAATTGGACACTTCTAATGGCTGATGTTTTCTCATAGAAAAAGCATCTCAAGAGAAGGCATACAGTAGTAAGTCTGTTCTTGCTGTTACTGCGATGTGCTAAAGAGCTTAGTAGCAGTAGAGATACCATCCCTAGAAAAAACTGCCTCTATTTTATTCAAAATTTTGATCTGGATAAGGGACTAAGTGTCCATTTCTTTAGAGCAGATAATATTAAAGTTCACATTATTTATCAAATAACTAAGCATAGATCTTTGTACAGGGCTCAGAAAAATTCAGACATTTCGTTCAATAAATACCCTGAATAAAAATAATATATGACATTCTACCAGCTTCCTATTAAATTTTAGCAGTTCACATAAATGCAAGAAACTAAATTATATAATCATTCCAAATCTGTGAAAACCACATGCATGGGAAATATTGTGTGTGTCTGATAATGGTGTATAGTTCCATTCACGTGGACTATATAATAGTTTCTTCATTAGCCTCACTCTTTATGCCCAAGAGTTGTTAAAAAATACAGTTTTACATCATAACATTGTAAGATATGTAATGGAGAAATCAATTGCTTTGGGTATAGAGATTTTCAAGGTATTTTTTTTCTCTTGAACCAACCTTTTTATTTAATTTTGTTAAATATCAATGAAATGTAGCATGTAATATGTTAGGCAAATTCCTTAAGTGCCAAAGCTCTGTTCGTTTTAAGATTAGTCTTTTAAACGCTTGGTATTAATTAAATAGACAATATTGTCACAATTTTGTAAACACACTCTGCCAGTTGATAAATGAAGCATCAATAATGGAAAATGAACTATTTGAAGCTTTTTTGTTTGTTTTTCACTCCTTTTTGAAAATTGTTTAACTCTCAGTATAGTATCTTTTTCCTCAGGAAAATTTATGTTGTAAAATATGTTATTTTTTAATGGAATTTGTCTTTGAACATTTTTTTTCTCCAAACTAGGATTATGTGTGTATATTCACACTTGTTTTCTTCTTTCAAACTCTTTATCCACTTGGTATTTGTTTTTTTTTGAATGGTGCTAAGTTAAACAATATGGTTTTCCAAATAGTAATTTTTCTTGCCCTTTGGTTTCAATGATTTTTCAGGGTCCTTTGTGTTTTAGATTAAGTGCATACATTCTACTAGGGATTGTTTCTTGGCAAGCAATTACTATTCTAATAACCTACTATTTTCATAACTATAGGTTATAATTTATTTTGATATAAATCAAAATGAGTTCTGAAGTTGGAAAAACTTTTGAGATAAAGATGCTTTTGTCATGTTTATAAACTGAAAAAAAAATATGTAAGAGGAAAAGAGAAACTTTAAGAAACCTAAAAGAGAGGATCAATTATAGGGAAAAGTCTCAAATGAGGTGTAAAAGATTATGTTAGTCTTAAAAAGAAAAAGGTTTGACTCTTTCCTCTGAGAAAAGATGTAAGGAGATAGAGTTGATTTTGAGTGCACACATATTTACGTACACATATGAAAACAAAAAATTGGACTTCAAATTTAATGAACTCAGTTTCTCTGTAAAGTAAGAGGAAAGATTGTCTGTTAGTTGTAAACAGTCGAAAAGACAAGATGTAAAGTATGAAATTGCAGTTCTAAAGTGATTTGGGTTTTAGGAAAGAAAATGTTATAGTGGTACAGGAGAACAAAATAAATTCAAGGTATCAATTCTTCTTCTCCTTTCTTTGTCTGAACAAAGCTCAAATTTGATTAGACATCAGTTGGCAAACGCAAAATTGTGCTATGTGGTAGTTAACTCTCTGTAATTAGTAAAACGACTGAAAAATCAATATTACTTGAAACTAACACATGTCACAATAGTAGAATAGACTCTATAGTACAGTATAATAAGCCAACAGGGAACTCTTTGATCTGGTTCTCTGTGTTCACTAAATAAGTAGGAACATTAGTTCTATAATCAGTGGAGTCAGAGAAGAAATTCTCCCACACATTAACCAACTTAGCTGGAAAAGCATAGAAGGCCATTTGTGTCGTATTCTATGCAGAAGAAAGAATCAATTGTTATCTATATTTTTTGAGAAGGAAATTACAGATTAAGAAATGGGCTCTACACTGTGTGAGGCAGAGACAGAATCTGGATTTGTCATGGCGAATTACTTTACATGGTGATGATGATCATGATAAGGAAGAAAAGGGACAGGGAGAAGGAGACGTCGGTAGTCCTTCCTATCAATGTGATTTTGGTTATTTTAGGTTTTTTGGATGCTTTTCCAGTTGGCAAAACTAATGATTAGAAGGTTGTATTTAAAATATGATAATTCAATTAGTCCACCCACAGAGATTTGTTGACTTTCTTTGTCCTTACAGTAACCTTAAGCAGTTAAAATGGCAGTATGTACGTTATGCCCAAAGTATAGTGAAAAAATTACTGTAACTAGTTGAGAGTTGTTTATTGGGAAATAGGGATAAATAGAGAGGATTCCAATCATGAAGCTCATGTTGATTTACAGACAGCTAGATTTATTGTAGCTATTTAATAAGGAGCAAAAGTGGGGCACTTGAAGCACCATTCACTGGGTACCAGGGAGGGAAGAACTTCAGTTCAGAAGACAGAACACAGGTGTTGTGCACTAACTCTTCCACTGGTATACTCTTGGTCTTTCTCTGCCGGTGTGGTCTAAAAATCCCAGACAGTAGTTCCTCACCCATGATCTGTCTATCTTGCTGCTGCACCAGCAGAGCTTAGCAATCTGCCTGTGTTCTTCACTGGCACTGCTCTCATCAGGCTGGCTCTGCTGTCCTCTCTGGCTGGCTCTGATTTTAGTTATATGATCCTCCATCTGCTTCCTTCTTTGGTGGCAAAGCGGCCCTGCCTATCTCTTACTTTGCATTCCTCCATCTTTCGACTTTTGCTGTTGCTTTAACTATATTTTAAACATGCAGCACAGTTGATTGAAAACTGCGGAAATGCTTAGTACTTGTTTAGATTCTTCACAGAGAACGGTTAGCCCTTGCCACTGACTAAACAGCTTTAAACCAAAGTGCAAAAACTTCTTGCAATATGTTTTAAGTAACCAAAATGGAAAATCCAAGCAAACTGTTGCCTGTGTTTAGCCTTGTGATTTAAAGACAGCTGGTAGAGATAAGCAGTAACATAAATCTTGTCTGAATTTCCCAAACTCAGCATATGAATCATGAATTCTTTTGTCACTTTTTCTAGATGTTTAACCCCAGGTGATGATGATATAGCAGAAGAGAAAGAACAATGAATTTGGATTTAGAAAATCTAGGTTCAGAGTCTCACTTACTTGCTAGTTATTTGCCCTTGGGGAAATAACCTCCCCCTCCAATTTTGGAGATGAGGTAACTGAGGCTGAGAGAAAATATGCAATTTCCTGAAGTTTTCAAAACTAGAAAGTGTCAGAGATAGGTATTAAATTAGATCTTTTTGACCTCAAAACCAATGTTCAATAACCACACAGAGCACCCAAGGTTTTGTTATTGTTGTTTTTAACATAATGTATTTTTTAAATGATGCTTATTGCTACAGCTCATCTATATTTGAAAACTTACATGGCTTGTGATCAGTTGCTATCAACCACTTGTGACTCAGTTTCTCTTTAGGCTGTAGTTGAATTCTTGGGTCTTGAATATTCTTTTTCTTTCTAGGCATATTTTGTAACTGGATCCACAAGAATCATTTTTCTTGAGTCAAAACAGAATATCTTCTCACGTATTTTCGTACAGATAGTCCTCTTTTTATTTTTCTCCTCTTATCCAATCACGCTTCTTTACTTCTTCCAAAACTCAGTCCTGATCTGTAATTAATAAAGTGACATGTGTTTCAACATTTTGATTAAACGTTCCCTTTATCATCTTGGTTTATCTGAAACCTGATGCTCAACTGAAGACCCTACATCTATTGCATTTCCCTCCAGTTGAAAATGTAAATCTTTTACACTACATGGATCTCATGACATTTGAGTGTGCTTGAAATCCTCCTACTGACCTTTACCAAATTCAGAACATTGTAATTCTACTCTCTCGTAAATCTCTCACTTTGTGAGTCATGCAACTTGCCTGTATCACCTTCACTTTCACCTCATTCATAGAACTCCTTCATGTATTCTTTATTCTTCAACAAATTTGGAATATGGTTTGTAGTCTTTCTTTCTGTGGAAACTCCAATCATCATGAGTGGCTTTAAAATCTATACTGAGACCTCGTGAAAAACCTGACATCTCAGTTTTCTGAACATCTGAAATACCATGACTTGTCTTACTTATCTCTGTACTTTGGCCGGACGATCGATGATTACATACTGACTGAGTCTTATTACTTTACTCTTCCACCTGAAAAAAATTGTGAATTTAGCCATTTTGCATTATGACCTTGGCTTTCTTTTGTTTTCTCAATTTCTTGCTGAATTTATGCCCAACTGTACACCAAATTCATGTGGATCAGCTTCTGCTATTGTGTTCACAGTTCTGATACACTGTCATGTCACTCACTCTCTTCTCAAAATTCTAAATTCACTTGCCTTTCTCTCTTTTCGCTCCATCACATAACAAATCCTACTACTGGATAATTTAACTATCTACATTGCCTTGCCCAGAGCTGGGATGCAGAGTATTTCTAAGGGAAAAAAAATTCAAATGAGCATATTTACACTATAAATTATCAACAGTCTCAATGAGGTCTTCAACCCCACTAGGCATTTCATTTTTCACTTTCTACAAGTATTTCAATCTCTTTCAACTGTCATCAAACCTCCAATAAGTCATCTTCTTACCATTTCATTTTCCACAAATGATTTCATATACCACTTTACAGAAAAAAAAAAAAACTGAGCAAATAGATGGGAACCACTTCAACGTTCAAGAAGCATGCCACAAATTTGTCAATATTTCTAACTATTTTTTTCTTCTTTCCTTCTCTTTTCTTTCTCTTACAATGTAGGAGGATTAAAAGAGACTATGTAACTTGTCAAAAGTCACACACAATTGTGGGTGAACAAGAATTTGAACCTGATCTTCCTGCCTTCAAAGCCCATTTCCTTACCACTGAAATAGTCTAAATACCATGGAGAGAGATTATGTGAGTAGATATAGTGTCTTTTATTGAATTTAAGAGGTCAATTTTGCTGCATTCCCCCATTTTCTTGCTCTGATAAAAACTATGCTGTAATTTTATTTCACTTATAGTGATTAAGAAGTCTAATAATATCATTTGTATAAAGGAATAAGGAAAACCAATAATTCATAATAGTGTAGAGACTAATATTCAACATACATTTACTTTGGTCAGTAATCTATTTAAAAAGCCCAGTTTTGTTTCTTTGAAACTCCAAAGGATCTAGTACAATGTGATTTATTCCTGAAACACTGTGAAATTAATGAAAATATTATTTGTGGGGAAAAATGAGTTTACTTGCATTTTTAATAGGTTTTGCTTGTAGCAGCAGCTGTGCTTATATCAAGAATATGCCATGCTGAAAAATGAAAGCTTATTTCTGTTGTTTTTCCTTTCCTTCCCCTTACATTTGTTTATCATTTTGAAAGAAGTGAAAATAATTTTTAATTATTTTATTATACTACAGGAGGAAGAAAAATAGTGTGCCTGGAAATGCAGCCATGCCCAACGCACTCAATACCATTTAGGTGATTATCCCAGTCACTTGAGTTTGCTCAAATACTGTTAATCACAAGAGCTCCATCAATCCTAACTATCAAAATTACATGAAAATTGGTTTCAGCTCTTCCAGAAGGGAGTGAGTCAGGATTTTACTAGGCAGGTGGGTTATCCAAATCACTCAGTTGAAACTGGGATATATTCTTCCTCTGACATGTTTCAGACTTACAGGTAAGTACATGCAAGGACGAATCCTTGAGGCATATTCTAACAGTGCTTCCTGCAGACTATCCTTGCTCCATTACTCAGTACTGCCTAGGAATGATTGTTTAAGCAGCTTCATTTATCCACAAGGGTATATTGAGAGAAAGGATTAAATGCCCTTTTCACATTCACTATATCTATGACGTTTGCCTAATGCAAGCAGAAAAAGATTGTAATAATAGAGAATAATAATATTAAGAAGGTTTGCATTATATTTTCAATAAACCAGCATTAGGTAATTTTGCTCTAACAGTATTGTAATGCCCTCAAAACAACTGTTTACCAGTGCTTTTTGAATCCACCTAGGCTTTGGCATCAAACTTACCAGCTTTAATTCTTTAGCTTTCATTATCTATCTCTTTTGCCTTTCTTGAACATTAGTAGACAGATTGACTCTAGTATATTTGTGTCTCTCCCATTTTTCATTAGTTCTCAAGGGTCACTCTTTCTCAAACATGTTTCCAAGCATACATTTTCAAGTTCTCTTGTCTTATAGAAAGAGTTCTGAATTTAGATTCAGAAGACCTGGCTTTAAGTCTTGGATCTGCTCCTCGGCTCATGCAGGTCTTAAGGCAAGTCACATATCGCTGCTGCTCTTATTTGTATAATGAAAATAAGAATACATTGCTCAGACAACTATTTTAACAATTAGGTGGAATAAGATCCAGGTAATGGCATAGTATTTTGAAGAATAGAGTACAGCATATGGATAATATTAAATCACCATATACACATAAATGATTTTGTTAATGAGAATCTGTTAGTGTCCTTAAACACCAAATGTTTAGACTAAGCATGTTGGCTCATTTTATTAGTCAATGCTTTCATACTGTGTCTCCATTTATCTTGAACTCAGCTTGGCTTTAGTTGATATTTGACTTAATTATTCAGTCCAAAAGTGATTCTCTCTCTCTCCCTCCTGCTCTTTCTCTCTCTCTCTCTCTCTCTCACTCTGTCTGTTGTTGTCAAAGACAGAAGACACATAGGAATAGATTTTCCTGTTAACCTTGCATTAAGCCTTAAGATAAGCTATTATTCATTCTACTTCCTGATTGAGAAGGAGCCTACAGCCTATTTGTGACTTGATATCTTGTGCGAATCTCATTTCATTATGAAATTTAAATTTTCTTACACTATTTATATAGGCTGTGACTCTCTTTTAGATAGCCTTTCTTTTCCAATGTTTATGCTGGTTAATTTGAAAGTTACCTAAACAGAGAAATTCATGTGCAGCTACACTAGTTTCCTTTAAAATCCAAGTACTGAGGTGCTTTTCAATTAAGATTACTAAAAATGGATTTTTTTCTGTTCAGAAGTGGCATATTATGTGCCTGGTATTGGTGATGTGGAGATAAAACATAGTTTTTCAAGCATGTTCAGTAGATAACAATCTAATGGGAAAGAGAAAAATAAATGGTTACTATGATTAATGATATAGAAGCTGAGAAAAATGATGCAGCTCAGATTGGGCAAATCTGGATTGTTGAGGGAAGTTTTCTTACATGAATTGACACCTGAGTTAGGTTTAGGAGGATGAACAGAAGGAAAATATTTTTAAAATGAAGTGGAGACAGCTATGAAGAGGCATGTATGAGGAAAAGTGTTCACAAGCACGGACAGGAGAGTTGGGGGCTTCAGAAAGTCCTCCCCTTAACCTTGAGGCTGCAAGTCAGTTTTTGCAAGAGTGAGGAGGAAGCTGCAGGCCTCCTTTTGGCATAGCTTTCATCCCTGCTTACGTCCCTCTCTCAAGGATGCCCTTGATTCTTAAATACATCACTTAATATTATCTGTCTTCTAGGCCTTTTCCTCTTGTTTAGAATATGTGGTTGGTTATCAAAATGCCTGTATCTCCATATTTCTCTTAGCATTCCTTTCACCATCTTGTCTTATTTAAAACTGTCTCTCCTTTGAGGACATTGCTCTCCTAAATTTTATACAAGTGATAACTTTTATCTTGATATATATAAGCAGTACCTATCACAGAAATTAGCCAGGACATATCTATCTGAAACATTAGACATGTATTATCATTCCTTGTTGAAACACTTTCTTAGCTTAACTTTCCTTTAGCTCACCAACTCTATGTCTCAGTCTTCTAAGCTCATTCCTTTTCATCTATTTGTCTTTTTTGTGTGTGTTTGTGTGGCATCTTAAAACCAGTATGTCCAAATCCAAGATCCTTATATTTTCTCCCCAACTCTCTCTTCCTATTTCAGTTAAAGACAGCAAATCCAGTTGATTGGCTACTTATGTCTAGATTTTTCCTTGACTCTTCTTTCATTTTCACACTTCAAGTTCAATTAGTCAGATTTACCCTCCAAATACGTCCAGAATTTGGCCATTTTCATCTCCTCCACTGCTATTTTCCTGGTCAAAGCCACCATCATCTTTTCTGGACTCTTACTATCTTTGTAGTGGTCCTCAGATCCTCCTGCTTCTGCTGCTGCCTTTTCTATCCTTGAATCAAATCTCAGGGAAGTAGCCAGAGTGATAGTTTTCAATGAAAGATAGATCTCATCGGTCTTTTGCTAAAAATTCTCAAACAGCTTTCCAAGTCTTCTGAAGTAGAACCCGAAGCTTTAAATGCCCTGCATATACTGGCCATCATTAAGCCTCTTAGTGCATCATCTCTTACTCTCCCCCTTGCTCACTCTGTTTCAGCCACAGTGGCCTCGTGCCGTTCCTCAGCCTCTCAGAGTCCAGGTATGTTCTTAGCCTAGGACTTTACACTTGACGTTCCATTTGCCTAGACTGTCTTTACTCCAGCTGTCTGAGAGCTAGCTCCATTTCTTCCTTCCGGCCTTTGCCCAGATGTCTTCTTTTCAGCCAAGCCTAGGACATCTTATTAAAACAACACATCTGACACACACATACTTTCTTCTCATCTATGCTTTATCTCCGTTGTGCTTATCACTATAATCTATAATTCATTAATTTGTTTTTATTTTTCTACTGGTACCTGAGGTCTATGGGGCTATGATTTTTGTCTGCTATTTAATTACATCTGTAGATCCAGAATCTAAAAAGATGCATGACAATAAAAGAGATAAAATGAATAAGTAGTTCTTAAAACAATAAACAGCAAAACTATAAAAAAATGACTAGGAGGGGCCAGCCCAATGGCATAGTGGTTAAGTTCACACACTCTGCTTCGGCACCCCAGGTTTTGCAGGTTCAGATACTGGGTGTTGACCTACACAATGATCATCAAGCCATGCTGTAGTGGCATCCCACATACAAAATAGAGGAAGATTGGCACAGATGTCAGCCCAGAGACAATCTTCCTCAAGCAAAAAGAGGAAGATTGGCAACCAATATTAACTCAAGGCCAATCTTCCACACCAAAAAAGAAAAAAAAACCTAGAAAATATAATAAAAAGAAGGCATATAATTTACAGGAATTTAAAAACTCACTTGCTGGAATTAAAATACAATGAGAAATAAAAAATTTCCAGTATTCTTGGAGACCCTTCTTGTCTCCTCTTTCAATCACTCTCCCTTGTATCTTCCCCAAGGGTGACAGTTATCCTGACATTCACATTATGCTAAATTTACATTTACATTATACATTTACATTAACACTAAAGGTTACTTTTGCCAACTTTTCTTAACTTCACAGAAAGGTAATCATATGGTCTATATTTCTACATTGTTAATTTCTTTAGCTAAGATTATTTTATGGGATGCAGCACATTGTTGTATGTAGCTATAGTCTCTATCTTTTCATTGTCATAATATTTCATTCAGTGAGTATACAACTATCTGTTCTAATGCTGACGAACATTTGTATGGTTTCCAGCTCTTTGGCTCTCATTAATAATAAAGTATGGACATTCTTGTACATGTCTTTGGTGTCCATGTAGAGGGTAGTACCTGTGAAGGAGACTGAGAAGGGTTTCTGGTCTACAAGTCATCTACAGTTTTATTATCTGTGCGGTAGCTAAACGGGTGTCCTGTCTAAATTCTTATTCTACTCAGTCTCAACCACAGCAGCTCCCTGTTCCTGGCAGGAGTTGAGGATTCTTTCAATAACTCTAGCTTTGGCTATGTGTATCCACTGTAAAGTGCCTAGATCCTTTTTATCCTTCAAATTTGAATTGATTGCAACCTATGTCTTTTATGGGCATCAGTATATAAAAAGTCCAAAAAGCTAACAGAATACATAAGATCATCACAAAACTAACCCCACATGCCCAAAATTAAAATAAAATAGAAAACAAGGCAAACCCCAACATGAGAGCAGCCATCTTATGCAAAATCCTATTCTCACAATCAGGAACGTTGTGTCGTCAAAGATCATTGCAGAAATGTTATGATGACTGAGGACAGGAGTGACAGAAAAAATCTTGCTGGTAAACATTTGCTGGTATTCGGATCATCTACGGCAGCTGCTCTGAGCTTATAACATGTGATGTTAAACTCACCCGAAACCAATATCCTATCAAGAGGTTAATAATAGAATTACACATTTTTATATGTGTGAGAAAATTTCAGTAATGTATGTTATCTTTTTCAGAATATCATTAATTAAAAAGTTTATATTTGTATAATGGTTTTCCATATATTCAACGATATGATATGTTACTCAATTAAATAAACTATGCTTTCACACATACATTACCCCATGAAAACTTTAATATGTTCTTGGAAGAAAGTATCCTTATTTTCATTCAACAGAAGAGAGCAGATCCTGTTTTTAACACGGTCCCCATCGCTATCCTATCCCATATGGTAAAGGAAGGAGGAACAAAGAAGTAATGCTGTTTGTGAAAAGCCACATAATGTTCTCTGAGAACATTCCTGAATGTAATTAAAAACAAAAAAATTAAAGACAATAATACATATTAAACACATGACTATTGATCCCCTTGTGATAGATAGGAATCTTAAGAATCCAAAAGAATAATTATTGCTTCTCGGCCTTTGGCTAAAATAAAACGCAGAATAATATTAATTCATTCTTTCATTCATTATCCACTCATCATATATACATATATTTTTGTCTTTTGGAAACTCTGTGATGTGTCAGGCACCGTTCTGGGTACTGGAGACATAAAAAGAACAAAACAAAGTTCCTGCTTAATGAAACTTGTGATCAATTGGGGAAGACAGATAATATTTCAGATAGTAATGGTTGCATAACACATGACATAAAAATGTAAAGGTTTAGACACTCACATACGCACACATGCACACAACTACGTATTTAGCTTACATCTCTGCAAGTTGACAATTTGAGTCAGACCCAGATGTTGCGACTTCTCACCTGGACCTCCTCACTCACCTAATCTCAGCGAGGTCTGTTTGTACAACTGTGATGAGCTGGTGGGTTGGATGGGGCTACTGGCTTATGATGGCCTTGGCTTCTCAGATGGGAATCACACTTCACCTGGTCTCTTAGCGACTAGCAGGCTAGCCTGCGATTATTTACATGGTGGTAGTATTCCAAGAGCAGTGACAGAGCAAAGACCAGTGTTAGGGTACTTTTCAAATCACTGTTTGTCTCATGTTTACTACTCTACCATTGGCCAAACAAGCCAAATTGCCAGTTATAAGAATCAGTGTGTTAGAGGCTACCCAAGTGCATTAATACAGGGAGGTGTGAACAAATAGGAAAGTCATTATTGCAACAATATACCATAGATAATAAATAAGTAAATGAAAGAATGAATGCTTTCATACATACGTACATACCTTTAGCTGAGAAATACCAAACTGTCTAAAATAATGACCATTTGGCCATCCTAAATTGGGCAAATGTGAACTTGAAGTTATCAGAGATTTGACTCAGTTATGCAAGGCATTTTGTTTTGCATGTGCCCGCATGTATACCCAGACTTTGGGGAAACAAAGCATATTACTAAAACATTTTATACGTGCAAGAAACTGGTTATGCACAGATAATTAAGAATTATTTTTACTTTTAAGAAGTTAAAATTATACTGGTGGAGATGCAAATTTAAACATATTATTACAAACAATATTATAAAATTAGTCATAACATAAATAAATTATTGGAGTTAATAATTTCACTGGAAGTAGTTGAACTTTACTGCTATGTAGCAAAAAATATTCAACCATACTCTTGATAAAATATAGAAGCTCCTATTCTCTTTCAAAATGAAGTGTTTAGATAAAGGAAGATGTTATGGGAAAACTTCTATCTCCTAGCTTGTCACTGACATGAAACAGACACTGAAATATTGAAGCAAAGTTTATTACAAATGTCATAGACATTTTCTAACAAGTTTTCTTATCATTAGTTTGAAAATCTCCCAAGCATAAATTATATGTGTAATAGTGGAGAGTGGAAAAGAGTTTGTTCTCTGTGCTAAGTGAACAGAGGGGTTTCATAATCTTCACGTCTCTATCACTAGTGAATGATGTTTTCTTTTCAATTTACAGGTGAAAATATTCCCATGTTTTCAAGAATGGATAAGAAATAAATACAAGGCATAGAGTTATTGTTATTCACATTTACATGATATATTACAGAAGTTGACAAAACTTAGGAAAAGTGGAAAGCCCTTGGTATTGTCAATATGACCACTGAACTGGAATACACGGGCTGTTCTCCAAATAGGCAACGTTGAGAAAGTCCCTTAAGGGCTTTGCCTCCCTCATTTCTATAATGAGGGTTCTTAAAATAATTAAATATAATAACGGGGAGGTACCAAATTTCTTCTTTAGTTTTTTTAGATTACTTTAGAAATTTATACCACATTCAATATTCAATTCACTGAATCTTAGCACTTAACACTGAGGACTATAAAATTCCCAAATGTATAGTTCCTTCAAGGACCATATAGCCTCCTGCAGAGCATCTGAAAGATTTAATTTGTTAGGAACATGGAGTAAGGCCAGTGTCTACCAGATTTCATTTACAAGAATATCATGTGAATGGGAATATTCAGTGAATTAATTATGTGAAGGAAATATGTGCAAAGAAGTTTCTAATTAAGGCTTTGATGTAAGTGTTGTAGAAAATACAGTAACGTATTTGAAGTGCTGGTTATTCTAGACGGCATGCTATTATTTTCCCAATAACCTGTATTTCAAGGTATGGTAAAAAGAATACTGAATTGGGAATCAGAAGATTTGGATTCTGACACATGCTCTCGTAATAATATATGCCATTAGGGAAATTACATCACCTCTATCTTGATTTCTTTCCCTTCCACTGAGTGCCAGTTTTCTTACTTGGAAAGTGAGCAGGTTGAACTAAATAAAATTACAGATACCCTCTACTTTCTCTTTCTATGACTCTAGTGTCTCTTCAATTTTCTTCTAGAAGGAAAGAGCAGCAGTGGCCTGTAAACCCTAGCATTGGAGAAATAATTTGACTGAAATTTGATTACTCTTGTTAAATTATTAATCCAGCTCAGATGTAGCCAATGCACAAAAGACATGGATATTGGAAGAAAGAAATGTAAGCTTGCAATAATTCAATAAGGCTTTAGGTATTTGCTCATGTTCTTTGAGATAACTGACATTCAATATCTGTTTCTAAGAAAACGACTATCAAGGCTAGTTTTTGTTGCCCAATGTTTTACTTAATAAATATATAGAATTGGAGATACGCTTGCCAGTATTCTTTCTCAGGATCTTGACGTCAAAGGAATTTCCTCACCATGTTTAGTTGCTCATATTCCCTGTTTTCTTTCTCTCCATCCATAATTCACTGAGCATCTGAAGGTGTGTTTTGTGTGTGTGTGAATGCTGTGATTTTTTGTTGAATTAACACTTGTTAAGTACAGCCCCAAGCTGTTGGACGGTGAGCAATGGTTCAACAAAAGACAGCAAGGGAAAGTGAAGTAGAAAAGCTTATTACTCACAGGTACTGGAGGAGGTCCAGAGCGTTCTTTGAGAGGCTACATGTAAAGGTCAAGGCAGGGCACAGGCAAAGAGGGAGCAGCAGGACCTGGGGCATATGCCTATATTAGGGTTTGTGAGTGGAGTGCTTTGGGGTAAATGGGGCTAAGGCTGAATTAGTCAATTCAAATAAAAAAGAGTGGGGTTTTGGAAAGCTCCGCGATGGTCTTATCTAAGGAGTGTACGAAGTGAAGAAGCCAGGAGGCAGGAGAAACTGTTTATCACAAGGGGCATTGAGGGAGTCATGTCAGGAACTTACACTTGCTCGTGACTCTGTGGGCTGTTATTTAGGGTGTGTGCTTGTGAGACGGGTGTCAATTCAGGCCACTAAGCTACACAAAATGAATGCCAAGCACCAATACCATGGACTAGTTTAGCTAAACTCTCAACAGTGAGAGACGGAGAGAGAGAGAGAGAGAGAGAGAGAGACTGCTTCTGTCAATTGCTTTTTTTCAAATTAATCTGAAACGAAGGGTTGGGGGACTACATAAAAGAAAAAGTCTTAGACTTGTGCTGTTAGTACTTTTCCCATTCATGCATCACACTGCAGAGGCCACATGTGTGGGAACTGGGTGACTCTCCATCTGATAATACACAGCAAATAACAGGTATATTTTAAGTCAGCTAATAGTCACTTTCTAATTTAGATTGATAGCTTCCTTCTTTTTGCCTCTTTATTTTGTTCCATTTAATATCTCCACATTTCTTCAATGTACAGTTTTAATCAACTTTATTGAGAGATGATTTGCATACAGTAAGTGCACTAATTTTAACTGTAAAGTTCAATTGCTTTTGACAATTGTAATCACCCTTGTAACCAGAATCATAATCAAGATATAGAATATTTGTGTCATCACATATGCTTCTGACTGTTCTTTCAAATCAACCTGACTCTGGCCCTTGGAAACCACTGATTTGCTGTCACTGTAAATTAGTTTAGCGTGTCCTATAATTTGATAGGAATGGAATTATGCAGTTTTACTCTAATGTATCCTGCTTCTTTCACTCAACATAATGTTTTTTAGATTCAATCACATTGGTGCATGCATCAGTATTTTGTTATTTGTGTTACTGAGCAGGCTGCCCTTCTTTAGCTATACCAGAAGCTGTTTATCCATCCGCCTATTGATGGACACTTGAGCTGTTTCTTGTTCTGGACTAAGAATAAAGCCACTAGGAAAATCCTCATTGAAGTCGTTGTGTAGACCAATATTTTCTGTTCTCTAGATAAATGCAGTGGAATGAACTGGCTGGGTTGTATGGCAAGCATATTTTAAATAATAAAAAAATGCCAAACTGTTTTCCAAAGTAATTTTATCATTTTACATTCCCACCAGCAATGTTTGAGAGTTCCAGTTGCTCCACATCTTTGCCAAAGTTGATATTATAATTCTTTTTAATTTTAGCCATTTTAATAAGGGTATAGTTGTTTAAATTGATGTTCTTCCAATGAATAATAATGTTGAGCAATCTTCAGATGTATACAGCTATTTTTATATTTTGTTTTGTGCAATAGCTATGGAGGGCTTTGCTCTATATTTATGATGTTTGTGTTCTCATTACTTATTTGTAAGTATTTATATATTTATATATATATCTTTATATATATTGGCTGCAAGTACATAGTCATATATAATTTATAAATAATAGTAATAAATACAATGTTTAATAATTTATAAGAATAACATGTAAATAATGTCTGTCTAGTCTGTGGCTTGCATTTTTCTGGAATACAGGCATACCTTATTTCATTGCACTTCACTTTACTGTGCTTCACAGGTATGTTTTTTGCTAATTGAAAGTTTATGGCAATCTTGCATTGAGTAAGTCTGTTGGCACTGTTTTTCTGACAGCATTTGCTCACTTTGTGTCTCTGTGTCACATTTTGGTAATTCTCACAATATTTCAAAACTTTTCCTTTTATTATATTTTTTATGGTGATCTTTGATCAGTGATTTCTGATTGTACTATTGTAACTATTGTACTATTGTTTTGGGGCACAACAAACCCCGCCTCTCTAAGGCGGCAAACTTCATCAATAAATGTTGTGTGTGTTCTGGCTGCTCCACTGCCTGGCTGTTGCCCCATCTCTCTCCCTCTCTTCAGGCCTCCCTGTTCCCTGAGACAGAACAATATTGAAATTTGGCCAATTAGTAACGCTACAATGGCTTCTAAGCGTTCAAGTGAAAGGAAGAGTCACATATCTCTCACTTGAAATCAAAAGCTAGAAATGCTTAAGCTCAGTGAGGAAGGCACGTTGAAAACTAAGATAGGCCAAAAGCTAGGTCTTTGGCACCAAACAGATAGGCAAGTTGTGAAGGCAATGAAAAAGTTCTTGAAGGAAATTAAAAATACTACTTTAGTGAACACACGAATTACAAGAAAACAAAACAGCCTTATTGCTGATAGGGAGAAAGTTTTAGTGGTCTGGATAGAAGATCAAAGAGAACTTAAGATTCCTTTAAGCCAAAGCCTAATCTAGAGCAAGACCCTAACCATCTTCAACTCTATGAAGGCTGAGAGAGGGGAGGAAGATGCAGGCTCATGAGGTTTAAGGAAAGAAACCAACACAAAAGTGCAACATGAAGCAGCAAGGGCTGATGTAGAAGCTGCAGCAAGTTCTCCAGAAGATCCAGCTAAGATCATTAATGAAGGGAGCCACACTAAACAACACATTTTCAGTGTAGACAAAACAAGTTTCTCTTGAAAGAAGATACCATCTAGGACTTTCATAGCTGGAGAGAAGTCAATGTTTATCTTCAAATCTTTAAAGGACAGGCTGACTCTCTTGTTAGGGGCTAATGCAGTTGGTGACTCTAAGTTGAAGCCGATGCTCATTTACCATTCCAAAAATCCTAGAGCTCTTAAGAATTATGCTAACTCTACTCTGCCTGTGCTCTGTAAATGGAACAACAAAGCCTGGATGACAGCTCGTCTGTTTACGGCATGGTTGGCTGACTACTTTACGTCCACTTTTGAGAGCTACAGCTCAGAAAAAAAGACTCCTTTCAAAATATTACTGCTCATTCACAATGTACCTGGTCACCCAAGAGCTCTGATGGAGGTGTAAATTGTGAGGTACAATGAGATTAATGTTGTTTCCATGCCTACTAACACAGCATTTATTCTGTGGCCCATGGATAAAGGAGTAATTTTGACATTCAAGTCTTTTTATTTAGGAAATCTGTTTCATAAGGCTGTAGCTGCCATAGATAGTGATTCCTGTGATGGATCTGGGCAAAGTAAATTGAAAGCCTTCTGGAAAGGATTCACCATTCTAGACACCATGAAGAACATTTGTGACTCATGTGAAAAGGTCAAAATATCAACGTTATCAGTAGTTTGGAAGAAGTTGATTCCAGCCCTCATGGATGACTTTGAGGGACTCAAGACTTCAGTGGAAGAAGTAACTGCAGATTTGATGGAAATGTCAAGACAACTAGAATTAGAAGTGAAGTCTAAAGATGTGACTGAATTTCTGCAATCTCATGATAAAACTTTAACAGATGGGGAGTTGCTTCTTATGGATGAGCAAAGAAAGTGATCTTTTTCAGATGGAATCTACTCCTGGTGAAGATGCTATGAAGATTGCTGAAATGACAACAAAGGATTTAGAATATGACACAAACTTAGTTGATAAAGCAGTGGCAGGGTTTGAGTGGGCTGACTCCAATTTTGAAGGAAGTTCTACTGTGGGTTAAATGCTATCAAACAGCATCACATACTACAGAGAAATCATTCATGAAAGGAAGAGTCAATCCATGAGGCAAATTTCATTGTTGTCTTATTTTAAGATATTGCCACAGCCACCGTAACCTTCAGTAACCACCACCTTAATCAGCCACCAGCCATCAGCTATCAACATTGACGCAAGTCCCTTCACCAGCAGCAAGATTACAACTCGCGTAAGGCTCAGATGATGGTTAGCCTGTTTTAGCAATGAGGTATTTTTTACTTAAAAAATGTACATTGTCTTTTTAGACATAATACTATTGCACACTTAATAGAGTACTGTATAGTGTGAACATAACTGTTATATGTACTGGGAAACCAAAAAGCTTCTTGAGACTCATTTTATTGCAACATTCGTTTATATTGCGGTGGTATGGAGCTGAACCCGCAATATCTCTGAGGTATGCTTATATGTTTTACAATCAGCAAAACTTTTTACCATTCATGAATTCCAATATTATGTGTATATTACCACTATTTATAAATCATATGTAACAAAGAACTTCCAATTTATTAATTTTCTTCTGTCATTGTTAGTGCTATTGTACCCTTTATAAAGGAAATCTTTGCCCACTCCAAGGCCATAAAGATGTTTAATAACTTTAGCTTTTTATTTAGGTTCATGATTAATTTCAAGTTAATGTTTGTATGATGGGAGGTCAGGGATAGGATAATTGTTTTCCATACAGATGCCTAGTTGTTTCAACACTATTCGTGTATAGAGTATCTTTTATACACTAAATTACGCTTGCATATTTGTTGAAAATCAATTGACAGTGAATGTGTGCATTTACTTAAGAGCTCTCTAGTTTGTTTCAACGATCTACAAGTCTGTCCTCACAAATACCACACAGTCTTGATTACAGTGACGTTAACATAAACTCTGAAGTCAGATACTGCAGGTCCTTCGACTTTGCTTATCTTTACAGAATTATTTTGCCGACTGTATTTCCTTTATAGATTCAATTGAATTTTGAAATCAGCTTGCCAATTTTTTAAACAAAACATGCTGAGATTTCAGTGGAGATAGAATTGAAACTATGGAATAAAATCAGAAGGACAGAGCTAGGTCCTATTACAAAATGCTTCTTCAGATCTTTAGAAAATTCTTCATTCTGGAGATTGCTAAATCTTAGATAGATATGTTTGCCATTTGGAGTATGGTATCATGGTTTAGAGTACAGCCCTGAGAGGGATTTCTTGAATTTGATCTTATTGTACTGCTTATTATTTAGATGAACTTGAGAAAGTTGTTCAACCTCTTTGCCTTAGTTTTCTGTTTGTCCAGTGGGAATAATAATAGTGACTACCTTGAAGGTATGTTGTAAAGATTCAATCAGTCAATATTTGTAAAGCAGTTACAACAGAACCTGACAAATATTAACACCATATAGATGTGTGCAGTTTTTTGTTTTCATTTTTTTGTTTTGCTTTTGCTATTGAAATAATTGCTGTATTCATTGCCATTTTTCAATGAAAGCCAAGAAAAAAATTACTAATTAATAATAGGCTGCAGGCTCAGGTAAAGTTTTCATGTTTTGCAGTGTAAAGTAAACACCATCACGGGCTCTACATCCTCTTAGTGGATCTGAAAGTAGTTAAAAGTACGAGGGATGTTATGCATGGGAACACAGAATGGAATTAATAATGCTGAAATGTGTAGAACTAACATAGAGACATAATGAGATTAGAAATAATTAAAATAATATCCCTTTGAGAAGCAGTGAGACAGTTAACCACATATTCTTGAAATACATATTTATGTTTGTTAGTGCCCCACCTTACCCTTTCTTTCCTAAGATCCAGATACCACATGGTAAAAGTGGAGCCTTGGGTAGGGAAGGATTCACTGAAATTTAAGAATCTGGAGAGATGGCTTTTATTCTTTGGTAAGAAGCATCCTTGATGCTGCAGTGGACCTGTCAGACGGAGAGCACCTTGGTCTCATGGGCTGGCATGCACGCAGCTAGCTTTCCCTTGAAGGTTGTTGTGCCTAGAGATCATCACGGTTCCTCCTTAAGTTAAGGGCCTAGGAGGCAGTTTAGGAAGTCTGCAGCTTGCTCTAGGGTTGAGAAAGAAGGTAAAAGGAGCTTTATTTTTCTTTTTCTCTTCGCTTTCTATTCCAGTTACCGAAGGAGAAAAACATGGGTAACTTCTATGTCTTTCTGTATTTCTCAGATTCAGTGACTTTTCAGAAGAAGAAACCTCTAACTACATAATTTTGATTCATCAGAGGGAAAATGAACTGACAGTTGCCACTAATTTTTAACACTGAAATGTTAAAAAGCTTACTAACAGCAATAAATTAAAATAAGGGATCAAAAATTCAGAATTTGTTCGCAAGGAAAACAGGTAGCTGGTCTTTTGTGGCATTATGATTTTCCTAATATCACAGGTCAATGAAGAAGAGTGTCATTTATTATGATCTGAAAGAGCAAGGACTGTATCAGATACAGCTGTCACATTCAGATACTGGAAAGTTTTTAACGGCTTCTTTGTTAATGAGATGGTCTCATTACAAATCTGCTTATCTGTGATTGCCCCATCAAAAAGATTGATGACAGAGGGACTACAAATAGAATGGAGATTTCAGACGTAACAGTAGGAAATTTGTGACATACTTTCTGACATCACATAACAAAGTTGTCTAGTGTTTGTTAGCTATAATAAAGGCAAGGTAACACAGAGGAAATAAACTTGGAATGGGCTTCGAAGGCATAGGTTTATATTCCAGATTCACTCTTTGCTTGTTGAGGAAACTGAGATATTACACACCGTTTACTGAGATCTGGTTTCTGTAATGTTAAAGTAGAAATAATAAACCTTTTGCTCTCTGCCCTCAGAAAATTATTTTAAAATATAAATAAGATAATGTATGTAAAAAAATTCTGTAATCCATTACACTAGATGGTTTCCATCTTCAAGGATAGTGTGAATATGCTTGAGAGTAAATTTAGCTCTTTACTTGAGGATCAGGCAAGTCTGCCAAAACCAACAAACTCTGCCAATAGCAGTAGCTGGTAACTAAGGGTCTGGCTATACATATTCGTATATTAAGGAAAAATCACTAGTCATATTGTAATGTTCTCTGGCGCCCTTACACATCTGCCAATGGAGGATCTCTGAACCCAGAATGAAAATGCATTAAGTTACTTGGAATTTCAAATAGACCAAAAGCTGGGCATGTGTCCATCATGTCAGACTGCATTCTGGAAAACTATTTAGCAATATTGGTTCTTCATTAATAATCTAGACATAGCTTAATTATTCATGACCCTGGTTCACTATTTTTCCATTTGTGACACAGAAGATTGTTAATTAACTCATGCTATTTTGACTGTCACCAATGCTCACAGGCTAGTTTGCAGGCAGGAAACATAGCAAGCAAGGACCATATAAAGCAGCATAGTGTATTTGTGCCTGTGTGTTTTCCTTCCAAATTTAATTTATTAGATTACATATGCTTGCATTTCATTATGAGATCATAAAATGCAATATACTCTATAAACATCAATGTGATGCAGTACCTAAATTACATTTAAACTATGCTGAAGACAACCACCACAAAGCAATGAAAATTAAATCTCTTATGATAACAAAGGAATTCAGAGCAAAAAGAAGACTTCTTTTGAATGTAGCACAGATACCATTTATGCCTGTCAATAACATTAAACTTAATAAGAATAGGTAACTTAAAATATACTGAAATATGTTTAAATTAAAATAGAATTAAGCAAACAATTATGCTAAAACTAAAATAACACTAAATTCCTTTCAATAAAGAGAGCATATTCAAATATCATAATTTCTACAGGAAACACTCTTACCACAGTCTACCATTTATTGAGTTTGCTACATACCAGCCATCATGTTGAATAGTTTATATAGAATATTTTATTTAATCCTCACAACTAATCCATGATGTAAGTATTAATCTTCTTATTTCAAACCAAAGATGCAAAGGGCCAATAAGAGTAAAATAATTTGAGATCAAGAGCAAGAAGTGGAGTCTGAACTCTACCCAGGTCAAAGCCATAGCACTATGTTGATGCAGACTGGACCACACGCTATCACTCCTGCACTCCTGGTGGTGGAGGGTGTAAGTTTCTCATTGACTTAGCTTGTCAGTGAGGGTCCTTTCACATATTTCCCATCTGATGTGGCTCCTAACTCACTGTGTTCAGGTTGTAAGCCTTCTTGTAATGGGTTCACTCCCTTTTCTGTTTTAAATAATATCCTTTTGTCCTTAACAGCAGCCCTATTAGTGCTTTAGCTATGAGGAGATCAGAACTTGTCTACATATTTCTGAACCTCAATTAGTTTTATTAAAGTTCACATTGTTCATAGAACATTCTTTTGTTACACTCTTTCGCTCATAAGACTAGAATACTGTCTTTCTAAATTTGAATTTTTCTTTTTAAACATGAATTGGATTGTGTTGCTGAGAGTTTAGGAATTAAACTTCAAAAGTTGAAATAAATTTTAAGTATCAAGAAAAATTTAATTCTCTTTCTAGATTTGGTAATTTAGTTGTTTATTCAATATTTGAAAAGTTCAAAAATATTT
The DNA here is from genome assembly GCF_041296235.1 of Equus asinus. NCBI lineage: Eukaryota > Metazoa > Chordata > Mammalia > Perissodactyla > Equidae > Equus > Equus asinus. The sequence goes on along the minus strand of NC_091792.1, from coordinate 116,620,704 downwards.
GTTGGGGGTGAGTTACTTTGTGGCAATCTGTACTCTGCCACATCTAAAATGATATAAAACTGAAAAAAATTATATTCAGTAAAAAGTATAATTTCTATATCTCAATAACAGTTTCACGTAAGTGTACATATAATTCATACTTGAATCATATAGAAAAATAACTATCCTGAAAATTTTAGCAACATTCTCCAATTAAACAGATTTGCACCATTCTTCAAAATTATTTTATTTTTCAAGAAAACTCAAAGCAACTCAAACTGCTTAAAAAAGAACTGTTTTTATTTTTTTTAATTAAAGTCTGATATGTAGAAAGTACTCTTACTAAATGTATAAAAGCAACCTAGGTGCCCATCAGGGGAGGCATGGATAAAGAAGATGTGGTATTTATACACAATGGAATACTACTCAGTCATAAGAAATGATGAAATCCGGCGATTTGTGACAACATGGATGGCCCTTGAGGGTATTATGCTAAGTGAAATAAGTCAAAGTGAGAAAGTCAAATACCCTATGATCTCACTCATAAGTAGAAGATAAAAACGACAAACAAGCACATAGCCACAGAGACTGGGTTGGTGGTTACCATAGCGGAAAGAAGGAGGGCAAAAAGGGTGACTAGGCTCACATGTGTGGTGATGGGACTATAATTAGTTTTTGGGTGGTGAACATCATCTAATCTACACATAATTCGAAATATATTACAATGTATATCTGAAAGCTCTATAATGTTATAAATCCAATGTTATTGCAATAAAAAAAAAGTCTGTAGAATGCAGCTAATATAGAATTTTTAACATATAAGTTTATTTTAAGGAGAAGAACCAGAGCCTATATTCTTTCATTTGCTTATGCCAAATGTCTTAAAAAAAAAGTTCATGTCTCTGATAGTTTCAGAAAGTTTATCTATCTGTCTACTTATAATTAGAAGCATTGCCTGTGTCCACTGATGCTCTAGACGTTGGTAATATGTCAATTTATGTGCTTTTCATGTTGACATGCATAGTTTTGAAGAATGTGAAGAGAGATTTGGACTTGAGTGTCCATCATTATCCTATGGAAGGTGAGGACATTTTTGATTTCCTAACCCTATATTATTTCTGTACACAAGATCACAAAATATGGTCCAATAGGCTATTTCTCTTAATACTTAGGTTATGACTCAATTCACAGGGTATAATTTCTGAAAAATAGAAAGAATGTTAGAGAATTATTCGCTTTTATGGCTACACAGAAAAAGATATTAGCTTAATGTCACTCTCCAGCAAATTCAGGTCCATATCCGTAAAGTGAATCAGCCTATAGTAATTAGCACATGATGCAATAAACAAGTCTTTTAGAAAGTTGATTGACTAGAGTTGGATTTCCATAGTATTTTAGCTATTCTCATATTTTGTTGAAATAAACAGAAATAAAGCAATGTGATTGAAAGGGATATAGTCTCCCTCAAAAAGGATAGAATGACTACAGAGTTAATATTTCAAAAATAAGGAAATAAAATAATAGACACTATAAAACATTGATGTGATTTAAACTACGGATGGCAAAGAGAAAAATCTACCACAGCAAAAATAAGCCATCATTTTTATTATGTTCTAGACAATGTGCTAAGTGAGTGCTTTATACGGATTACTCTTTTAATTCCTTAGAGCAACCATTTTCTGAGAATTGATGGCATGCAGTTAATTATGGCATAGCTTCAGTAGTATCTCTTAGGTTGTAGCTCATTTGTTGGATCATTTCTGTACTTCTAGAAGTATTTAACTACCTGTAGTTGTTTCTCTTTCTTGCAACTGAACTGGATTGATATAAGTGCTAAGCTTTGCTTGGTCTTAGGAGGACAAAAGAGAAAGCAGGGAGCAGAAAGCAGGCAGTTATGTGATCTAACTGAGAACCAATAGTGACATGGGTGGTTTGTCTTCTCAGAGATACTGAGAAATTATTTGACTTATGATATGACATATTTTATTGTTGTACTGAACTGGGCTGTCATGAGTTGAATATGTGGGAGTTGAGATGGGAAAGAAAATAAAACAAAAGGAACTAAAGTTAGCTGAGTATAATAATGAGGCTAACTCCACTTTTGATTTTTGAATCCTGACAGATTTCAAGCCCAGCAACTCTCCTTTCCCTTTCTGCCTCAAATCTGGCAAGCCGATAAGAGGGCCCAGGTTCCCCCTCCTTTGTTGCCAGCAGGAAATTTAATCCATGTTAGCCCCAACCAGAGCAGGAACTGTCACCCCAGGCCTGTGCCCTAACCACCATGAAAACCGAGCCATTCTCCTTTCGCAGCTCTCAATCCATTTTTAGACAATCTTGAGAGCCAACCCCACTCTCAATATAAAACTTCATTATGTGAGTAATAAACGTTTTTTTTTGTGAGGAAGATTGGCCCTGAGCTAACTGTGCCAATCTTCCTCTATTTTATATTGGATGCCATGACAGCATGGCTTGATGAGCAGTGCTAGGTCCATGCTCTGGATCCAAACCTGCAAACCCTGGGCCACTGAAGTGGAGCACGAGAACTTAACCACTATACAACCAGGCCAGCCTCTAATAAACCTTTTTATACCCTCTTGGTACAAGTGTGGGTCATCAGTCTTAATGTCCAAATCAAATTTAGGATAAAGCTCATCCACAAAATTGTTGTGATGATAACAATCAGCACAGTGAACAGGGTAGCAGGGTGTCTAGATGATGCCCACACCACTGGGAGTCTTCTCTTGCCATAGCATGCTAATTGGCCCTGCTGTTTATTGACAAACTTGCACTTTCACCTGTGCTGCTCTGTGCTGTGCTGGCTGAGTCCTACGGACCCTCTGTTAGAGATTTATCCTAAGTCAGAAGTTTTAGTAATTGGTGAAGAGGGACAAGAGTATGAGAGTGGGGCCTTTTTTTTAAAGTGGTTGATTGTGAGTCTTGACCCAGATCTATCTGTGTGTCTCAGATTGAATTATATACCTTAACACCAGTGTAAATTGTGAAATATGCTAATCTCAGGAACAACACTCTTACCCTGTGACAATTGGTAGTGTTTCAAACAGAAATTGGCCCCCATTTTGTAGGGTGCTCAGAAGAAAGACCGATATCCTGCAATGTATGGCCCTGTTGGGTGGCTGCTTCTGTGAAAAAGCAGTTATCATGTGATGTCGCAGTCTTTAAAGCAGATGGCTCACTAGAATCCTACAAAATGCCTTTATGCTGATTCTGCTTCTGCTTCTGTCACAACAAGGATCCTCATACTCAGGGTTATAGGGGAAAACACATGGCACACTTGTGACAGAACAAATCTTGCTCAAGCCCAGGGTCCGTCAACACGGTAAAGCAACTATAGCCAAGAGGGAATTCCTTCACATTGACAATACTCACTTGCGATCTTCTGGAGGAAGAAACGTATAAAAATCAGCAGAGTAGTAAAGAACTTGCTGAATTATATCCTGAAATAAAACAAACCAAAAAAAGAAGACAAGCAAATGAAAAACATGGATTCGGGGGACAAAACACAAAACTGAAGAGAAGTCTACCATTGGACTCAATAAGCAATTCAAAATTTACTGAAGAAATTTATACAACAAAAGGGAAAAGGGAGCTGATTGGCTTTTGCACCTCTACGTAATTCAGAATGATGCTAAATGTCATATAATGAAGATCAAGGATGCCTGGTACTTACTTTTCAGGCTATTCCATGTTATTGGAGAACTAGGGAATGAACTTTAATCTGGAGTCTCAAATACAGCCTACGTCGCCGCTCACAGTTTCTGGATATGCGAATCCCTCATTTTACTTAGAAAACAATAGGTTATATTCACCTCAGCTGTGTAGTTATATGTCGCGATCACCTGCTCTTACGAGGGAGACTCATGCTAGGAAGACAGAGACCTATGACGTTTTCTAGAGTCTAACATGTCTCTGCTACCCACAATAGACAATATTAGCAATGGTTTTTGTCATCATTTTGTAAGAACATCTCTTGGCAGCTGCTTAATATCTAATGAAATGTCAGAAACTAAGCAACTTAAGAAGCACTCTGAATAGAAGGGAGAGAAAAATAAAATTGGTGATTCCGCTACTAACTTGTCACAAGCAACTGAGTAATTCCCTATTTTCCTTTAATGGTCTCTTATACCAACTATGGTATCTCTTGGCGTGTCTGACTCCTTCAAACTGTCCCTGTTCCCACAGAGCAGGCTACTTAGAATCATTTACATAGTCAATGTTAGATCATAAACTCTGCTTGGTTTACAGTGAGAGCTATGGTATTTACAGGTCATTATTTTAAGAATTTTTTTTCCAAAATTACACTAGAGTGACATTATGATCCAGTCTATGTAACAGTCTGTGGTGTAACCCTCCTAGATAGATGATGGTTTTTGCTCTGGGCAGGGCACAGACTCCTCTCCCTCCCTTGATTCAGAGTGAGATCCTCCATTGTATAAGATTATCTTTCCTCCAAAGGCATTATAACATTGAAGAAAGTATTTTCTCTTGCTAATGTCCCAAAAGAGCTATGTAGGGCACTTGGCCAACATTCTTAATTTCTCATTTTATTTTGTCTTCCCTAGCCTTTCCTCTCATCAATATTCACTGTGGTTGACAGTACAACCATACAAATCAAGTTCTAGGAAAGGATTCGGCTCTCCTATAATCCCCCAAGGCTAACAAACATTCCAAATCATAAATGTTAAACAGCATTTTAATCACATAGATATTCCAGAGCAAATCTTTTTCCACAGAAACTGAAAAGTTGGATGATTAATGGTAGTGTTCAGTGAGGGACCATTCTTGACTACAATGGAGAAACAATTATAGCCTGGCAATTAGTAGTCACTGAATGTCTAATTTATTCATTCAGCAAACTTTTTTCTGAGAGGTTACTAAGTGCATGGTTGTATTCTAGCTGCTAAGGATGCAACAATGAGCAAAACAGACAGAAATCCCCAACCACACAGACCTGGGTGATGCTGCCCTATTAAATAACTCCAACCTCTTAGAAGTTAAAACAATAAAGGTTTATTTCTAGTATAAGTTGAAACTTTATTACAAGTTGGCTGGGGGCTCTGCTGTATGTTCTCACTCTGTGGCCAAGGCCAATTGTGTAGCCACTATTGTTTCTGCCAGTCACAGAGAGAGAAGGAAAGAGAACTATGCAGGGCCTCAGGCCAGCGATCAAATGCTCCAGAACAGAAATGATATACAGCACTATGGCTCACACTTCATTAGCCAGAACTGGTCACCTGATCCCAACCCTACATAGAAGGGCCAGGAAGTGTAATCCTCCCATGTACCTCGGAGATTGAAAGCTGGATGAATTTCATGAGCAGCACAAATTACTACCACACGGGCATTGGCATACAATAAGAAATCAGAGAAACAGAATATATAGACTGCACAGATGTTATGAAGTAAAATAAAACAGAAAAGTTGAATAGAAAGGCTAGGTACAGGGGGTGCAATTTTAAACAGTACATTGGGGGAGGTGTAACTGAGATGTTGACACTAAATAAAGTTATGAAGTAGGTATAAGGGTAAGACAGAGGGTCGTCTGTGAGGAAGAGAATTCTAGAGGTCTTAAGGTAGAGGTCTGTGTTGTGTGTTCTTGGCACAGCAGGGAAGATAAGAGCTGGAGGAGTATAAAGAGAACTAAATTGAAGATGTAACTCTGAACCAGATCACTTAAAGCCACTTCACAGGTTGGAAAAGAAAAGTAAAATGATCTTTCCTAATGATTAACAGTATCTTCCTGAGTGCTGTGTTGCCACTAGAGAAGATGGTGGTGACTACCAGTTAGGAGACATTCTTCCAGCCCATGGACACTACAGGCTTGAGCCGTGTTGGTATCAATGCAGCAAATGAGATGGTTGGATCCTGATTACATGTTGAAGCCTGAACCAATATAGTTTGCTGATGAAAGTATGTGGGGAAGAGAGAAAGGGAGAAAACAATGATCAGGGTCTTATCCTGGGAAACTAAAGGGCTAGCATGTCCTATAAGCTCTAACTTTGAATATATGTACTTACTTGGCCCTCTATTGCTACCATCCCCTCTGCTACCACTCTTGTCCATGTAATCACATTTTTTCAAGAACAACAGGCAACAGCCTCAACTGGTATAATGCTTTTCTCTCTTGCACTGATAAGTCAATTCACCATATAGTAGCCTAAGTGCTTTTTTCGAAAAGAAATCATTTTCCTTCACAGAGACAACATTTCAAAGTCTTTGCTTTGAATTTCAAAGGTCCCATTTGATACAGCATTAGGCAGCCCCCTGGCCTCATTTATAATCAATGTCTTTCTTTGCTTACTCTGTTCCAATCAGACAGCCTTTTTGCTCTTTGAACATAACAAATACTTCTTCCAGGGTCTCGCCTCTGCTGTTTTCCGTGCCTGAAACAGTCTTTCCGCCAAATATTTGCAAAGATCCTTATTCACCTTATTCAGGTTTCTTCTCAAAAGACATCTCTTCATAAAAGTTGTTTCTGAACATTTCATCTATAACAATTTCCCCGTACCTCATCATGCTACTGTTTTACTTTACTCTTCTTTATTTATTTATTCCCTGTGGCACTTATGGCTGGCATCATGAAATACATTTATTTGGATATATATTTATTTTTGGTATTTCTTCCCCCCACTAAATTTAAGAATATGTGAGGGCAGAGAATGATCTGACTGGCTCATACCTCTATCCTCAGTGCCTGAATTAGTGCTGGCATAAAATGGGCACTCAAGATATATTGGTGTTGAGTGAAAGAATAAATAAATGAATGAAATACAGGTAGGTGAAATTAGAACCTTCTACAGGTGCTTCGCTTTTTTAAGTTTTTTTAAGTAAATTGAGCAGTAATCTGATGAACTGTCAGAAACTAGAGATGTCATAAGGTAGCCAGCACCATCAATGAAAAGGGAGAAAGATTCAATTACTGATACTGTTAATATCTTGACAAAAGCAATTGAGTTCTGCTGACATTCTGAAACAATTTACAGAGTTCAAATATTATTGTCTGGAAAATAGGATAAAGGTAAAGATAAATCCACAGCCTAAGACTTAAAGAATATTTACCTATTTTCCATATGGAAATATGTGCTTGGGCCATGCTGTTAATTTCTAGAAATGAATGTGGAAAGTAAGAATTCTTCCAGAACATAATCCTAGGAGAAAATTCAATGAACAGTTTGGGAAGGAAAATTGAAAGCTGGAGGACCCACTAATTGCAAACAGTACTTAAAATAGATTTAAATCAAGGAATGACGCACTTTGTTAATCCAAACCTGCACATTGAGTAGAATACTGAATTTTATGTCCTGGTTTGCCAAAAATTTACTCCAAGGACTCTGGTAATTGCAACCTTATCATCTATGTAGTATAGCCAGATGGTTAAAAATATGGAGCTTTGATGATTTCATCCTTTGTCCTATGCATCAGAGAGAGTTGAATTTTTTTTTGAGTTTTCTATTTGGTTTTTGGTGAGGAAGATTGTCCCTGAGATAACATCTGTGCTAATCTTCCTCTATTTTTCATGTGGGACACTGGCACAATATAGCTTGATGAGCGATGTGTAGGTCCATGCCCAGGATCCGAACCTGCAAACCTGTGGCTGCTAGAGCGTAGCACGCAAATTTAACCACTACACCATGGGCTGGCCCTGAGAGTTGAATTTTTAAATTACTTCTTAAAAGTGTATCAATTACTAAATAATTGTATTCTGAGGAATCGAAATTTTAAAGTGTATTTATATTTCCATAAGTTCATTCCAAATTTTAATAAATTGTTTATAAAAAATAAACAGAGAATGAAAGTTGTAAAAGCTAGAGTAATCATTAGAACATTTTCAAAACAACTATCTCAATATTGGTATGGAAAATAATTTCAGATGACAATTAAAAATGAATGATGTTGTTGATACAAAGAGCAAATTTGACATAATATGCTTTAAAAAGTTCATCATGGACCAATGGCTATGAAAATCAGAGCCATGTGAATAACGTTTAAGTTGGCTTAACAATTTTATTACACGAAATGTGAAGTTAAAACTCAACTTAGGGAATGAAGCCTGATTTATGTCTCTTTTAGAGACAAGGTCACAAGAAGTCAAGGTAAGAGCAAACAGTAGAACAAAGAATATGTTTCTACTTGGTGATTTAACACACTTTAAAGGGAAGCTGTCAAGGATGACAGGGCTCAAATTGAACCTACCCTGTATATAAATGGTTGTGTTTGACTCCTTCAGTACTCAGGGTTCTAGGATTTGTAACCCAAGGAACTGGGCTGAAAACATTATTATTATCAGAGTGGTTTAGACATCAAGCAGTTATGAGAAAAATGGTGGCTCTTTCTCCCATATTCAAATAGTAATGCATGGCCCTAATGACTATGGAACTAAATACATGAGGATGTTGAATATCTGAGGAAGTTATGTGTTCTGTGTTCAATGATGTTATTGTCTAAAGCTATCTATATCTGTATCTATCGATATCTATGCCTGGTATATGTTAGCGTCTGAGATGTTTAAACTCTCAAGTTACAATTTGAAAGCTATATTAAGCACCTTGCTCCAAGACACCAATTTGGTAATCACAATCTTGTCTGAACCCACATTTGTCTGATTTAAATAACCATATTCTTTCCACTGTACAACACAGCCTCTCAAAGTAGGGAAGAAAGTAAACTTAACAAGCATTTTGAAGATAACCTGCTCATAGAAACCTTTCCTCTGCGGTTGCCACCCATAATTCCCTCCAACTAAAACGTGCACACACACACACACACACACACACACACACACACAAATATACATATGAAGTATATAATTTCAAAGTTTTATTAAGTGTTTCCATTAAATGTTTCAGTAAATGTTAAGAATTCAATGTTAAGAATGCTATAACTCGGGGCTGGTCCCGTGGCCGAGTGGTTAAGTTCACGCGCTCTGCTACAGGTGGCCCAGTGTTTCATTGGTTCGAATCCTGGGCGCGGACATGGCACTGCTCATCAAACCACGCTGAGGCAGCGTCCCACATGCCACAACCAGAAGGACCCACAACAAAGAATATACAACTATGTACTGGGGGGCTTTGGGGAGAAGAAGGAAAAAAAATAAAATCTTTAAATAAAAAAAGAATGCTATAACTCATGAGTTTTGTAGCTACTCTGTGGACATACAATCATAAATTACTAGTATTAATTTCATTTGTATTCATAAATTCTGACACCTTCAAATACACATTTTATGTATAATTGTTATATTTGTGCCCATGTTATTGACAGTTCTGTAGAAATTGTTCGTGCTAACATTTATATTCAGTTGTGCTCACGAGTGATCACATTTTGTTCAATAAGAATAGACAATATCTAAATATATGTATGTTTCTTGCTTGTCCCTTGACATTGGAATTAGCTTGTACCACTTGGCATGTGTCTCCTTTCAAAATGAGGGCAGCATTTCAATTGCTATTTATTTGTGCCAAATCCTGGCTAAACTGCTTAATTCACATGGATCTCAAGAAATGGTAGCTGTGGGCTTTGTTTGTGCTTGTTCCTGTAAATCACAGCACAGGACAGGTTTTAGGGCACTGTTCGAATCAGTCCCTCAGGTCTCCCCTAACAAATGGGTGTCACTCACAAATGCTGGCAATGATGACTTCCTGATTTCAATTGCACTTTTAGAGGGCTAGTAAAGTGACCTATGGCCTTTCTTGCAGTCAGTCCCAGGAAGATGGGAAATAGTAATTATAGTGTAATAAAGCGCACGAGGACTCTATTTAAATGGCAAAATTTGCATTTAAATGGAAATTTTGAAATGAAAACATGTAAAAGCTTGATAGGTACAATATTTAGTATACAGCTCATGCCAACAGTTAGAAGCACGCTTAATCGCATGTCATAGGTGGATGTGCAGAGGTGGGCTTTTGTGCAAGCCCAAAGGGCAGGGGCAGAAGATTTGAGTGAGACTGAAAAGGAAAAGGTAAAATTAGCCATAGATATGACACATTTTAGCAAATTGAATTAATAAACATATTTTGGTTTTTTTAAAGAGTACAGATTGAATTCTTTGGGGACACTCCCGTGTTATGACCTATAGCTAATGAAAATGACTAATTGATTAACACTTAGGGAATGTAATGGAATTTAGCTCTCTGAACTGCTCACAGTAATTCTGCATTAATTCATTAATTGAAAGAGTTTATTTATATCCTGAATAGGAAATTAAGGTATTCATAAGCTTAAATACATTCGACAATTGGAAGGCATTTTGCAGTTGACATGAAAATTTATCAGGAAAGTGATTTCCTTTTTTTAAATAAAAGAGTGTCATGAAGACACTTTTGCAGGTTGTAAGAAGGCAAATGTACTCACTTCAGCGTAATGTAGCAAATAATGTAAGGAAGGAGAAATGATGTCTAAAAATCATATGCTCATTTGAATGTCTTCTCTTTTGCTCAGGTAGTAATTTTATTGAATAACTCAAACAGTATAGCCTATCTAGAAGAATTATAAAGGTATGTTTTCAAGATTCCCAATTTTTAAAAAGTTCTGTCAGAATGATGATTACTGCCCAACTATTTAATGAATAGCTATAGATCAGTGAATTTTCTAATCACAACACAAGGTAAAAATGTATACTACTGTGTTTCACATCTTACCCTTTGGCAACTGAATGACTAAAATATACACATAGGTTGTTTTTTAGGTTTCGCATATTTAAAGGCAGACATCAACTCTATATTTAAAAAAAAGTTTAAGATCATCTATGTGAAAACATTTTATAAAATGTACAGTATTTTCTGCTGAAGGCAGTTAAATCAGTATACCGATCAATGCATAGAAGAGTTTGTCACTCTTTTGTGTTCTCCTCTTTGTATTTAACAATGAAAGCACAAATGCCAATGTTATCACAGACAGGCTTACCTTACTATTTGGCTTTTTTTTTAGCATATCTGTTTCCAGTATATAGTGCTGTTGGGAGAAAAGAGATCAAACATATAGATAAATTTCTGCTGTCTAAATGTGCTATGGACTCATAATTTTAGTGATTATATAAGTTATGAAATAGAAAAGGGCCATGCTTGTGTTCCAATAGATTTACTAGATTTAGAGTATACCTAATTATGGAGTAGATGCTTTTGTAAATACAATACTATTCTTGTCAAAAAGTAACAAGGATTCAGATGAACTTTAGTTTGATGCAAGATTTCTTGGATGATTCTAGTTTTCTCTTAGAGGGATGAACACATTTCTTCTTAGGATTTGAACCTTGTTTATGAAAGAGTTGTAAGGCTTCTCAAGTACCTGAAGATATGGCTCCCAGCTTCAATGACCTTCAGTGATGTTGAGCATCTTCTCTTCCACCTGCAGTTGTGTCTTCTAGTTTTCATTTCCTTTGCTAACTCCCAAATTGAGTTTAGTACAGGTCTCTTGTTCTAATAGTGATGGAAGTTAATGAAAAATAAAGAGTGGAGGGCTCTGAAACTTCCCTTCACTTGTTTATTCATTCAACAAGTATTTAGTGAGCACTTACTATACTCCAGGTGCTATTTTAGTTACTGGACATACAGCAGAATGTAAAATAATGCAATCCTAGCACCAAAATTATATAATGTATATAACATAATGCTAGATAAGAAAAGCAAGTTAAACACTTTAAGACACAAAAAGATTATGTGGTGTGAGAGCAGTGCTATTTTATCTAAGGTCATAGGGGACTTGAATAAATTTAATGAGTTAACTATGCTGGAGGCATTCTAGCAACATTTGTGTGAATGGTACTAAGTGTCCAGAACATAGACTGCTTTACTTGGTATTTTAGGCAGTACCACTCCCAGGTCAAGCTTCATCCTTTTCTTGATATTTCTCTGTTTATTTTAGTAGAATCTTCTTCTTTTTTTTTTTTTTTTGGATCTCTGCATTCATATTGTCCTGGTTATTTTAGATTGCTTGAGTCATACTGAAGTATCCTCACCTGATAATTACAATAACATTCACCTGGGTTTTTCACCAATTACCTGAAACGTCTGGTAGTAAGAATGGACAATAATGAACTCATTTTTACCCAAATAAACTGATCCTATTAATACATTAGCTGGCAATTTATCACTCCTGGTTACTATGTTAACCAATTAAAGTGCCAGTCTCCAAAGAGATGGCCAAAGAAGTATCTCTGGAGAGAGATGTCTCTGTAAGGTGTGGCAACTTTAATGAACTCCCAGGATTTAATTCTCTTCACATTTCTGCCTTATTACTCCATCCTGAAACATTTTCCTTGATATACTCCTTATGACGTGTAAGTATTACAATTATTTTCCTAAGTTTCTAAGTCCTATCCCTCATCAAATTGTTGCTTCATCACACTTATCCACCATCGGTCCTCATGGATGTCTGAAAATTTCTTGAGATTTATTTATTCAATAAATGTTGATGAGTTGCCAACTACATGCCAGGCCCTGCATTTGGCTCAGTGATGCCATATTCCATTTGCCTTCTGCAACAATAATCATGTCTGCTGTTGTTCCTCACTAAAGCAATCTGTTAAAAACCTTACAAGGAAAATCGTTATCCATTAAATATCCACTATTACATATGTATAATTTTGAGCACCTACTGTGGGCCAGTCACCATTCCAACACTTGAGGATACAAGAATGAATATGTTAATCCATTTTTCCGTCCATTTATTTGCTATCCAGATTTTGATGAGCCCTTTGTATGATCTTAGAAAGTTTGGCTTATATTCTAAGATGAAAGTGCAGAATAAATTGGAATTAGTGAAGACTGGATCCTGGGAGAATAGTTAGTCTGCTGTGGCAATGATATAGGAGAGATGAGGATGCTATGAGCAAAAATGATGGCAGTTGGGCAACAGAGAAGTGAGAGTGTTTGAAAGATATTAAAGAAATAAACGTGTGGTCTTACTTCTTCCATTTGATTTCCTAAGTTTAAACACAATTCTTTCCATCTGTTTTCAGGCATACCTACATTAAGTGCAGAAAGGAACTCCTCCAATTGTTTGAGAATGTTAATTGAGTCTCTCCTTGTTACATGGAATCTAATAGAATGAAGTAAAGGGAAGTAGTTGCAAGAAAGGATTATCATCAAAATATTTATGGTGGTTATCTTAGGTACATTGCCTTAAAGCTTCCTTATATATTAAGTTCTGTTCAAAACTTCATTAAAATTTGTTTCTATACAGTGAGGGAAATTGCTTTTTCTATTGCTGATAAAAATGATCTCTTCTTCAATGAGGAATAATAAATATTCATATACATAATACATATAGGAACATATACATACTATGTTTAAGAACAAATATGCTGACTTAACAAAGAATAAACACACTAATCAATAAACAAATGCAACTGTGCATTGAAAAAATGAATGGACCAAGAAAACAATTTTAGTGGAATGTACAGAATACCATGTGAGCACAGAAATATTTTGTGATTAATAAATGAGAAACACAACTGTATTAGTTTCCTAGGATTGCCATAACAAAGTACCACAAATGCATGGCTTAAAGCAACAGAAGTTTGTGGCCTCATGGTTCTGGAGGCTAGAAGTACTAAGTCAAGATGTTGTCATGGCTGTGCTCTCTCTGAAGCCTCTAAGGGAGAAATCTTCCTTGTCTTTTCCTAGCTCCTGATGGTGGCCATCAATCCTCGGCATTCCTGGGCTTGCAGACACATCATTCCAGTCTCTGCCTGTGTTGTCACGTGGCATTTTCCATCTGTGTCGGTATCTCCTCTTTTCATGATTACACTAGTCACACTGGAATAAGGGGTCATTCTACTCAAGTATGACCTTATCTTAATTACATCTGCAGTGACCCTATTTCCAAATAAGGTCACATTCTGAGTTATTGGAGGTTAAGACTTCAATATATCTTTTTGGGGGACACAAATCAACTCATATCAATTCAACTTATATCACAATTCAACAGCAATAATTAAATTTTCTCTAATGTAGGGTATACATTTAGAGTAAACTGACTTTCAATTGCATAAATAATTGGTGAACGTGACAGAAAAAGAGAACTAAAAGTGACTTCAAGCTTAAAGTCTGAGTCACTAGGAAAAATATAGAACCTTTAGCAGAAAGAGAGAATGTATTCTAACTTGAATTTGAGTCAACAAGAGGCCATTATTTACCATTTTTGTTGACTGATTTTCCTTCATCAGGAAAAGAAAGAGAGGCAAAGGAATTGATTTAGACAAAGACTTTGTAGGTCATTCATATCTGCAACTTCCTTCCCTCAGGGCAGCAAAGCACCAGTCTTTTCTACACTAAATCACTGTATCACACTGTAAACTGGATCATGTAAGGATCAGGATCACTCTAGTCATTTGCATAGATGTGACAGATGAGGTTATAGGATGATACACAATGCCTCGGAGAAATAATTTGTTAAACAAAATGTAGTGTACTATGTCCATAACCTACGTGGATGCTGCAAACACTTAAGGCTCCAGAGGAGGAAAAAATTGCTGTATAATGAGAGAGAAGCATAATTATCACAGGAGGAGAGACAGACTTGAACAATGATGCAGACACAACAATGGAAATATAGATTATCAAGATGAGCTGTTGCCTCGCCAACTCTTAGAGATAGGTAAGAGATAGGAACAAAACACAAGCAAAGGATAAAACTCAAAAGTTTTGCATTTGATTTTGGGGAAATAATTGATGATCTTGAAGAAAATAGTTTCACTAAATGGTAAGATCGAAACAAGGCTATTAGGAAGTAAAGAGGAAAATTAGATATTGATCTTAATATTAAATCATTTTGTATTCAAAGCATAGAGACAGTGGTAGCATGAAGAATATAGGCAAGAGGAGGTTTTGTTTTGCTTTCAACAAAGGAACAGTCCTTACAAAACGTATCAGATGAGAAAATGGGGCACACATGAACAAAGAGGCTGAAAATACAAGAGAGAGAAAAGATAGCATTCTGGGTTATAGGATATTTGAAAAAATCATATTTCCCTGGCCCACTGTATCAGTTTTTCCTTCTGTCATGAATCTATTCCAATCTCTCTATTGCAATTAATTCAATCATTTACTGAGTGAAGGATATGCAAATATCCTATAATCCAGTATGTTTTGAGAATCTGTAATCTGCATTAGTAATACAACATTATCAGATTAAAAAAAGTTAATATAATTTTAAGAAATATTACTGTTTACTTTAGAATGATCTCAAAAATCTTGCCTTTTTCTTTTGGGCCTTTTTACTTTTTATGCTTTTATACTTGATATTTATTATCCATTATTAAAAATAAGTTACATTAATTTTATCTTTTTATTACCAGTAATCTATGCTTAAATATAATCACAGCTACCATTTAATCTGTTTCCTATTTCTAGGCAAATAGCAACTCATTCAATCATCATAATAACTACTTACTCCCATTACATTTGAGGAAACTGATGCACTGAAAAATTATCTTCCCTAGGAAACATGTTTTATAATAGTGAAGTTGGGAGGCTTGCCCGGTGGTGTAGTGATTAAGTTCACCCGCTCCACTTTGTGGTTCAGAGGCCCAGAGCGCAGGTGCAGACCTACACACTGTTCATCAAGCTACTCTGTGGTGGCATCCCACATACAAAAAACAGAGGAAGATTAGCACAGATGTTAGCTTGGTGACAATCTTCCTCACCAAAAAAAATTTAAAAAAAGCAAAGTTGGGATAGAAGCTAAGCAATCTGATTTCTAGAATTCTTATTTGTATTTGCTATAGTGTGCTGCCTAATATTAGGGCTCAATTTACACATCTTCCTATGATTTCCAAGAAAGAATTTCAGAGCAGTATTTCTCTCCTCCTTATTGTATTTCTGTGAACTTTAAATATAGAGAATTTAACAAGAACATAACAGAAGGGAACTAAAAATAGAGTGTGTGTGTAAGAGAGTGTGCTCTTGCTCCTCTTTGTGCCCTAATGAACCTCAAGTCTGGGCATTAATTCCACAGATAAAAATTATACTGCATTTTAATATTTTCAGGTAACTGAACTATGAACTATCTGAAATAGTCAAGATATTACAAGAGAGACATATAAAAGACATGTCAGCCAATTCTTGACATATATAATGTTAGGGACCTTAGTATAACCGTGTCTCAGCAGTAGCTGAAAATTGAGATTTGTGTAGACATGACTGATTTTCCTCCTGCAGGAAGGAAAGGAGGGAGAGAAAGAAGCTGATTTGGACAAAGACCTTTAAGGTTGTTCACATCTGCATCTTCCTTTCTTAAGGCAGCAAAGTACCAGTTTCTTCTACACTAAATCACTCTAATCTCTTGGAGGAATCCAAAGTTTGTCAGAGAAAACATTGTTCATCCAAGAACAAGCTAAGAGACTAGATAAAATAGCGTGAGAAGAGCAGAAGCCGACACTGTGAATCAAGCCAGTCTGAGTCATTTCTCTTAAGTCAGTGTCTTCCTGGTGGAAACCCTCAATATTTGTTGGTACAGTTTCTGGCACTTCAACGTTTCATAAGGATGATTTTTAGAGTATACCTTTGCCATCATCCCCTTGTAAAATGTAGTTAAAACTTTGTTTTAACTAGTGTCAAGATGACACCCTAAATCAGTTTGCTACTGAAGGATGTTGCTTCTTTTTCCCTTATACGCTCAAGAAGCAATGTTATTTTTTCAAGCTTTGCCTTAAGAAATCTTTGTTCTGCCTCATAGTTCTTTGTTGGGGTGTAGCTGTGACCTCCTGACATCCCCTGTCCTTATAGGGTAATGTGACCACAGCTATCAGATCTAATCAAGCCAGATTTCAGACCATTCATTGAGCACAACAGTTTTTTCTTTAACTGTTTTAGGATCATATGTGTAATATAAAGTTTGGGGAAATTATTTTCGTATGTTCTACTGCTTCATAATTTTATGGGTGATTTTATTGCCTTTTGAAATTGAAAACTAAATGTGCAAAGGAAGAAAAAGGTTAGAAATCAATAGTTTAGTGTTCCACATTTTTATTGTCATGAATTTCAAGGCTCCTTTATTTAGTTTTTGTTGTTGTTGTTCTGAGGAAGATTTTCCATAAGCTAACATCTGCTGCTAATCTTCCTCTATTTTGTATGTGAGCTGCCACCACAGCATGGCCACTGCCGAGTGGAGTAGGTCTGTGCTTGGGAATCAAATCTGTGCTGCCGAAGCAGGGCGTGCCACAGAATCAGCCCCTATTTACAAATATTTTGTCTAGAAATTTTATGTGTTCCTTCCATTTTTCATTGGTCCATTTCATTATCATTTAGTGTATACAACATCTCGCTTCTTAGAAACAAGTTTCCCAAAAATAATTTCTATAGTTAATAGCTAAAATATTTTACTTATGATCAACAAGGATAATTTCTTTACCGATTGAAATAAAATAAGCAGATACTGAGTTCCCTCTTGATTGCTGCATGCTTTGCCAAAGATGTTTAAGATAAGAAAATAAACAAACAAAAGCTGTAGCTGTGCTAACGTCTCTAATTTTGACTTACTGTTATCACCTGAGAGCACCTCCTTACCTTTCTATGAAGAATGAAAAATAACTTGCAGACAGAAAATATTGATTCTTCATCCTGTTGCAGTTAATATTTGCTCCGCTGAGGACACCATATTTATTTAATATGTTCAAACTAGAAAAGGGGAAAGCAGAAAATAAATTTGTACTATTGACATGAATGCTAATGCAGTCTGGATCTATACAGCCAGACACAGCTAAACTAATGAAGATAAGATAAAGAAACATGAGATGCCAGGGACTTTGGAGTTCACATAATCAAACCCCGTGAGGCACACATAAGTGAGGTGCCTGGGTCAGTGTCTTCAAAAATACCAGATAGTATTTTAAATGTTCTGGGCCATACAATTTCTACTCTCTACAATTGTAGCTACTCAACTCTGCTGTTGTAGCAGAGAAGCAGCCATAGGAATATGAAAACAAGTGAGAGTAGGTTTTTTTCCAACAAGAGTTTATTTATAGGCATGGAACAAAATTTGCCCATCAGCCATAGTTTTATTCTGCCTAAAACTATTAAAGTATTAAACTATTAAAGTAGGGGACAAGTGCTCAGGAGTTGGCTCAAAGAATTGGGCATCCTCTACTCTGAGATGTTGTTCTTCTAACTTGAATTTGCACTAGACCTTGATAATGTGGGAAAGCAGTCCTTGCAGAGAATGATCCTAAAGACAATGAAAAGTTCATCGATGTCTAGATAACAATAAATCTCATTCGGTGTACAGAGACGGGAGATCAGGAAAGATAATTCATCTTGAAAGATTATTAGATTTGCTCACCAATAAGAGATTCTGTAGGTTGCATTCCAACTTGATGGGTGTGATTTAAATTGATGCCTCAAAATATTATATTCTTTACCTTTTTAGGGTCAGTAATGAATGATGACAGTTGCAAGAGTTAGGTATATGAACTTTACTTCATTAATCTATGAAGTTTTCTTGGAGAAAGGAAATAATGATAACCTGCTGCTGCTAGAGACACCATGCAGTGACACAATACACTTGGGAAGGCTAGGCTAAGTTTTCTGAGACATTTGTTTGTTTTACTTTCTAGACACAATGTATACAATTATAAATTTGACCTGAACTATTATTGGTGTCTAATTATGGTTTCTTGGACCAATGAAAAGTTTAACAAAAGCACAGATTACTGAAAACTCAAGTAATACCTAACACGTGATATTAATTATGGTTTCCCTCTACTTAAAAACTATTTTAATAAAGAGTGGTATTATGAATAAATAATTGTTAAAATTACATGAATCTATTTTTAATGGCTAGAATACAAAATATAATATTATGAAATGTCACATCCATCTATGACAAACTAGTCATTGTTGTTATTCATTAAATTGACTAATATTTGATGAGAACTTACTATGAGTTAGACAATAGGCTAATTGTTAAAATGTCAGTGAGATACTAGGCAGGTAGACAGTGTTCCATCACCCATGGACCTTTAACTGGAAAAAAAATTCCTTTAACTATCAAATGTACAAAATGGTTATAAGTTATGATAAATGCCGTAAAGGTAAAAAAAAATAAAGATGATGTTTGAGAATAGTTTCTATGATTAAAAGAACTTCATCTTGAAAGATAAAATGATTATAGCCATTCTAAGAGTGAGGAAAAGAGAATTACAGACAGAGAAAGTAGACTAAACAAAGCCCATATGCAGAATCCTTAAGAAAATATCTTGTCATGTATAAGAGACAAAATGAAGATAGCTCTGCCTGAGAAATTAAGGAGGAAAGGAAATGAATTTGGGGAGCTAGCCAGAGATTAGATAAATCATTCTGAGTCTTATAAGTCACATTAAGGGACAGTTTAGGACTATATGTGTTATTATGGAAGAAATGAATTGTGGGTATGGAAGCACGGGGGAATTATAAGAAATATTTAGTAACAGTTACAAGAGCCTGGGTATGAGATGAGTAGACTTGAGTTATGCATTTGTAGACACAATTAACAGGACTTGCTGATGAATTGAATGGCAGAATTAATGGAGAGAGAGAAATCAGGACTGCCAGGTTTTAGATTTGAGAGGCGAATCTCATTGACTGGAATAAAGCTGAATGGAAGATAAAAGAGTCTTGTCGAGCACTTTAGGAGACACAATTTGGAGATATCAAGTAAGTTCAGAGAAGAAGTATCGGGCTAGAGATTTGAGTGTCATCACTATTGTACTTGATGTGAATTACATCTCCAAAGAAGAAGAAGAGAATAAGGAGCAGCATATTTCCTAAAGAAGAACCTTTGGATATCATTTAC
Source organism: Equus asinus (assembly GCF_041296235.1). NCBI lineage: Eukaryota > Metazoa > Chordata > Mammalia > Perissodactyla > Equidae > Equus > Equus asinus. The sequence continues at coordinate 116,600,940 of NC_091792.1, read as the reverse complement.
AGAGAAGGAGTCAGCAAAAAAATTGGAAAAAAGGTCACATAAGTCAAGTATGTATTTCAAGAGAGAAAAAGCAGTCAGTTGTGCAAAATATTGCCAGAAGTTTGAGGAAACTAGGGCAAAGTAGTGTCCATTGGATTTGGCAACAGATCGTTTATGGAGGATCAAAAAAATCAATTTTAGTAAAGCAGTGTTGACAAAAACCAGAATAAAGTAAATAGAAGAGAATTTGGACTTTCTTCGTTAAACATGGCAGATTGAATACATACGTTTATTTTGACTCCCTCTGGAAACACCATTCAACGGGAGTAATGGATTTTAAAAGCCATAGTACCCCACTCACAAAAATTAACTTGAACTGGAATAAAGACTTAAATATAAGACCTGAAACCATAAAACTCCTAGAAGAAAACATAGGAATAAAGCTCCATGGCATAGGCCCTGAAGAGGACTTTTTCACTATGACACTTAAAGCACAAGTAACAAAATAAACAATAAACAAATGGACTACATCAAACTAAAAAGCTTCTGTACAGCTAAAGAAACCATCAACAAAGTGAAAAAGACGACCTATGGAATGGGAAAAAACCTTTGCAAACCATGTATCTGATAAAGACTTAATTTCAAAAATATATGAAGAACTCATACAACTCAATGACAAAAACAAAACCAAAACACAAACAACCCAATTAAAAAATGAGCAAAGGACCTGAAGAGACGTTTTTCCAAAGAAGATATATGAAAGGCCAACAGGTACATGAAAAAATGCTCAGCATCACTAGTCATTAGGGAAATGTAAACTAAAACCACAATGAGATATCACCTCATGCCTGTTAAAATGGCCATCACCAAAAAGACAAGCAATAACAAATGCTGGCATAGATGTGGAGAAAAGGGAACCCTTGTGCACTGTTGCTGGGGTCATAAATTGGTACATCCACTATGGAAAACAGTATGAGGGATCCTCAAAAAATTAAAAATAGAACTACCATATGATCCAGCAATTCCACTTCTGGGAGTATATCCAAAGGAAATGAAAACTCTAAGTCAAAAATAGATCTACATCCCTATGTTCACAGCAGCATTATTTACAATAGCCAAGACATGGAAACAACCTAAGTGTTCACTGATGGATGAATGGATAAAGAAGTTGTGATATGTATATACATACAGTGGATATTATACAGTCATAAAAAAATGTGAGGAAATCCTACCATTTGCGACAACATGAATGGACCTCAAAGGCATTATGCTAAGTGAAATGAGTCAGACAAAGACAAATACTGTATGATCTCACTTATACGTGCAATCTAAAACAAACAAACAGCAAAACTCTTAGAAAAAGAGATCAGACATGTGGTTACCAGCGGTGGAGGGTGAGGGGAGGAGGAATTGGAGGAAAGTGAGCAAAAGGTACGAATTTCCAGTTATAAGATAAATAAGTACTAGGGATGTAATGTACAGCATGATGACTATAGTTCACACTGCTGTATGATGTATAGGGAAGGTGTTAAAAGAGTCAATCCTAAGAGTTCTCATCAGAAGGAGAAAATTTGTTTTCTTCTTTCTTTTCTTTATGTTCTATCTATATGAGAGGAAGGCTATTAGCTGAACCTATTGTGATAATCATTTCACAATACAGTATATAAATCAAAGCATCATGCTATAAGCTTTAAACCTATAGTGATGTATGCCAGTTATTTCTCAATAAAACTGGAAAAAAATTAAAAAGTAAAATGCCATAAGCCCCAAATGACAAAATGAACAAGAGATTAAATAACAATAGAATAAAATATTGTAAATGAAAGCAGATAAACAAGTGGTAATTGTGTTAGCACACTGGATACTGGTGAAACTTTTAGAGTAACCTAGATGAAAAATCTTTAGAAACCCTTTATAAAAAATATATTTCTTTAAAAATCAGGTGGAATTTAAAATTTTATACTAGCTAAATTATCCATTGAGTGTATAGAAAATGTAAAGATATTCTAGACATGTAGCATTTGAAAAACTTCCTCCCGTGTACCCTTTCCCCAGAAGCTCCTGGAAATACACTCGATGAAAATGAAGCCCGCCTGAGAAATGGGAAGATAATACACACAAGAAACAGTGCATCTAACAGAAAGGATGGCCAGGGTATTTTCGTAAATAATGGAAAAACAAAACCCCAGGAAGACCTATGCTTGTAGCGGGAGTAAGTATAACGTTAGGATGCATATTACCAGGTAACAAATGAGCAAACAAAAAAAAACCATTCAGACCCATGCTTTTGACCATTTTGAGAAAAGTTTTATGGCTCTATCAGAGTTGGGAGAAACCTACCTGGAACACATACAAAACTAAGTGAAAATAAATTAAGCTTTTATGAACACTAGAAAAAACACGAAGGAATATGAGAAAGGAAATGCAATCGATATATACTGTGTGGTTAAAGTTAAAACTACAATTTATCATAACAATAATCATTTACCCAAAGCGTGATATATCCATATCCACATTTAAAAGTACAGCATCCCAAAATGTCACCTCTTTTCATCTGACATTTTCCCATTTTTATTTTAGAGCCTCACTTTTCACGGTGTCCTTTCTGTAATCACATTTCTTTTTATTAATCCATCCCTTCCTCCGTCTTCAATTTAGGCAACAGCATGCGCAAGCTTGTGCCAATGAAGATGTGTGTACACACACCCCTCCACAACAAACACTTCTGCATGGATGTGTTTAACTTTTTCAAATCAACTTATCCTTGCTGGCCCTTAGCTAGAAAGTGCTTGAGATGTCATGTAATTGCTTTTAATTCCCTTAACAAGTTTCCAAAATTGTGATAAGCTAGACTTTGCTAGAGACAAATTTAGAAATTCAATGTGATCAGGTTATATTTTCTCTAAATATTTTGAGCAGAATAATTTTTTAAAATGAAATGTACAGAGTTCATCCACAGGAATCATCCTACTTGTTATTTATTGAATTAGGTGTGTAATTGAAAAATAGACATTGGCATCCTGGTTCACTGTAGCCAAACATGAGGATACCAGGCACATCGCTGTTTCTGTTTCAGGCTGATTTATTCAAAAGCTACAGACATTGTCAAATATAAGTCCTTATAACTACTTAAGAAAAAATACTTTTTAAAGTCTATTATGTTCACGAAAACGTATCTGTAAAACATTTGGATAATATATCTCCAAAATACTAAGTCCTGGGTTGTTGATTTTACATGCATTTGTTAAATTATTTCATTTATCCTAGATTTAGCCACATGAAATAATCAGATTGCTTTCCTGCTATAGACAGAATGAAAACATGATGGAAACGAAAACACTTGTCATTTTGTTCCAGTTTGTTAGGTTTCCCTTCAAATGCAAATTCCTGAAAGTGTTTGTGAAGCACAGACCTATGAATACAGGTTCCAAGAGGAAATCTCTTGTTTTTCAGATCAGAACAGGCAGACCTATGAATACAGGTTCCAAGAGGAAATCTCTTGTTTTTCAGATCAGAACAGGGAGTCCTTGCTGTATCTTTTACCTATCAGTACATGGTACCTTATTTGTTTCTAAATTATCTAATAAAAAACCATTTTCTCAATCAGAATTCATCCTCCTCATAATTATTTGAGGTGCTTTGTGCTCATTTCATTATACATTTTGAATACTAATGATGCCACATTTGAAAGAAATAAATCTCTTCCCGTTTGTGCATGCTTTAAATCGTTCGCTTCTGTTAAAAGCAGCTATCCATCTTCAGTCATCTTTCCTATTGACTTTCATTATCTTGCTTTAAAAGGTTGTTCCTTTCATTTGATACTTAGAACGCTTTTTTTATTTCTCTCTTTTTGTTTTCTTTTTTCTGGACCCATTATTTTCCCCATCTTATTCTTCTTATCACTTAATTAATTTGAGGCGTTATATGGCAAATCTCTTTCCCAGCACCTTACTAATTGTTGATCTTTGATATACAAGGGTTTCACTTCCTTTCTTCATAATTTAACACAGAAACACCATTGAAAAGAATTAATTTCTTTTGGAAAACACATGTGTTTGGGATAAGGGTAATACTCAAATTGAGAATCCAATAAGAATGAAAGACTTTCTAACTCTCCATACCAAAAAGAAAGCCCAGATGGGGGGGTCTGGATCAAGTGTATTCTCAGTAAACGTGGAGCTGATTGATTACCAGGAATCTGACTGCTAAGAGTTAGACAGTTTCCATGAGGCCCAGTCATTTGCAAGAAAACACCCTGAGATATCAATCAGGGTCCTGGCTAGAAACAGATGGCACATGGAAGTTGGGTAATTTGAAGATCTTTTTTTTTTTTTTTAAAGGGGCTACCTATGTATGAAAGCTGTGGGCAAGTTGTGAGGAAACCTCACAGATAGCTAGTGCGGTGCCATTGGACTGGGAACAGCAGCTCAAAATTAACACTCTTCAGACTCAAGGGAAGAAGAAGGGAGAGGGAGAAGTATGGAACAGGCTTCTTGGAGAGGAGCTGTGGTCCTTCGACCAGAGATGCGGCCACCCAGAGGCAACTTTGAAGGATACCTTCAATTTCATTCTCCTTTTTCTGATCTCCATTTGGTGTTTCCCATTGGGCAGACATGAACTAAAGGCAGAAGGCCAGAGAGAGGAGTATGTAGTGCACATAGTCAGCCTCTCAGAGTATATATCTGCTTGGTGCATTGAAATGTTTATCATTATGAATTGACATCTTTATCACTAATAATGCAATCTGCCTTAAATTTCATTTTTTCTGCTATTAATATTCTAACATCAAATTTTTCTTCTGTTAGTTTTTCAATGGTTATTTTTTCCTGAGTTTTACTTTCAACCCTTATTTATCTTTATGTTTTACATATTTCTCTTATCGACAATATATTGATAGGTTTTCCCCAAGTAGGCAACATTAAATTTTCACTAAGCATTTAGTTGACTTATATTTATTATTATCAATGTGTTTGTTTAAATAAAAAATTTCATTTTGTACATTCCTTTTGTCCATCTATTCTTTGCTTCTTTTTCTCTACCTCCTTACCTTCTTTCAAATTGATTATTTTTTGTGATTCAATTGCTTTCTCTTTACTGATTTTGAAGCTATGAAAGGTATTTCTATTATTTTAGTAATTAGAAATCACATAACTTTTTGACTTATTGAAGTCATAGTTAATCAGCACTTTTATCCTCCTCTAGGACAAGAAAAGTTAGTGAGCAATTTAACTCCATTTTCCTTCCTTTCAAATTATATGTAAATTCTTGAATGCATATTAACATACTCCCTTAATTTTAACTCCAAACATATATTTCCACTGTAAGATTTACCCTCATGTTTACGAGACTTTTGGTCTTCATTCCTTTTTGCACCCCATGCCTTCTATCTGAGCTCACTTTAATTCTTCTTTAAGTTTCTTCTCTCTGCAATTATTTTCCTTCTCTCTAAAGCATAGTCACTATAATTTTCCTTATAGTTATATGTTAGTTCGTAACAAACTCAATTTCTGGTCTGAAAATGTCATTGTTTCTTTTCATTATATTCTCAAACACTGTGTCTGTCCTATTCTCTCGTTTTCAAGATTTTCAATATTAAAAAATATATATATATATATAATAGATTTTGTGGTCCATATTTTTTTAAATTACTTTCACATTTTCCTTTTAGGTGTCTCTCTCTGGCATCTGGATAATTGCTTCTGACCTGTCCTCCAGCTTTCCAACTGCCGCCTTAGCTATGTCTATATTGCTGTTAGAACCTGGACATTTTGTTTAACTTCCATTAGTTTTTTGAATGTCCTGGAAATTCTGTTTGATTTTTTTTCTCATCTATGAGCTAAAGTTTCATAGTATGCTATTTCTTGAAAGTCAGCTTATATTTCATTACGTATAGCATGCATTTTTAAAAAATTAATCTGTGACTAATAATTCAACTCCCTGAGTAATACATCAGACTGTTTCTGTTATGTGTTGCTACTGCTGGGTTTTGCTCTGGTGCGGTGTTTACATGCGTTCGTGGACCTTTTTTTAAAAATTATAGGCTGCTGAAAAACATTGGTTAGGATTTCGGGGGGGCCTAGAATAAACATGTTTATTTTTCCAGAGAGAGAGTGTGCTTGCTTCTGTCAAGTAAATAGGAGCACATCCAGTCAGGTATCAATTTAACCTAAGTATATGACTGGTAGTTTTAATTGGATCCCACAAGTGTAATAAATTGGGACAGCAAAAGCCAGCTTTGGGTTCCAATTTCTCTGGAACATATCTTCCTTTGGTTTATTCAACAATGAAGAAATCACTCCAGTTTCTTGGAGGGTGTGTTTTGAAAAACTCTTGAGTAGATTCCTAGTTAGGGTTCTTGACTGATTTTTCTGTGCCTCACAAGGTTTATCCAAACTGATGTTGTTACCTTATCTGTAATCTTAATTTATTTTAGTTTATATCATGATATTACTTACTACCTTGTCATCTCTTTTATGCATTTAAGATTTTTTTTAATCCTGCATTTTGAATTGCTATCAGCAGAAGCGTTGGTCTCAATAGCCTGCTGTGTTTCCTGCATCACATATTACACCTTCCACAATATGTATCTAGATTGAAAATTTCCTGGAACTGCTTCTTCCTCCACTCTTGTCTTCACATGTATTTATTGGGCTATAAGTTGCTGAGACTTTGTTTCTCAACTCTTGTATAATTATATAAATGTAATTATTCATAATGTCTTCTAATAGTAGTATGTTTGCCGCTGTGTGCCTTGGTGTATCTTTCTCCGATACTGCTTCTGTGCAAGCAAAACAAAACAATAAAACTTGTCTTTTCAATCTCATTCTCACCCTCAAATATACAGAGACTTGACACGATATTCACAATCACTTTCACTTCACTCTACGTGGCCTTGAGAGAAAATCACAAAAGCTTTTATAAATAAGAACACTCCCAGTAAAGGCCGCTGAGATCTATTTTCCAACTTCAGTCTTCTTACATCCAAAGATCTCATATTCTTTGACTATATTTTGTCTGCCCAAAGTTGAAAACACTGTGAATTTTTGTAGCTAATATTTTTTTGAGTATTTTCAAATAAGATTACAGAGAAGCAGCAGCTGAAAATGCATTGATTGTACGTGGCATAGTCTAATAACTTGAATTACCTATGAATATGTCAATATATCAGAATTTTAAAATATCAAGGCATGCATTATTTAATAGACAATTATTCTCTTTAAAAAAATTTGTTTTACTAAGTAAATTGTATTTTACTTGGCATTCATTAGAAATAAGAGTATGTACTAAAGGCTGTAGAATTTTGAAATTTTGCAAACACATGTTTTTAACAACACTGTGAAGTATGAATACATGTCCTCCTGTCTTGGAAATGTTAGACTGTCTGGGTGAATCTTGTTGTCCTGTTACTCACTTGTGGACACTAAACAGATAAAATTGAATGCTTTATGTTATTTTGGTCATGATGATTGTATTTAAAGGACATGACATGGTCTGAATATACAGAAACTAAGTTATTTAGTTAGATGTTTTAGAAAATTAAAGTAGGTTAACATGTAACGATTCTTAGTTCTAAATGACAGTTTAAATTATATACAGTTACCTTGCTTCTCTCCTAAATTATCAGTGAAAAGAGAAAAATCCTCCATTAGCTGTATGTTGGACAATCTGAATATCAAAAAATAAAGTACAAAAATGAATCATAAACCATTGTAAAGAAAAAAATAAATTCATGCATCTATATCAATATTAATAAAAAATAAATAATGGATGATGATGATAGACAGAAAGAAAAATAGACAGACGTGGTAGAGAAGAAAGGGCTTTAGCTTGCTATGAAAGACAAAGTGTCACTGGTAAGCATTAGGGGACTACTGAAGTTGGAAAATCATTCATTTGCAACTAAATTAGTGAGGATTTTTTCAGACAAGAATCATTGATTCACAGGGGAAATATTTCAGGAAGAACAATTTATTTGCTTGGTGTAAATTATAAACTGTAAGTAGAAGTAAGTATCCAGTGAAGAAATTGCACAAGACCGTGGCTACATGAACAAAATTACTATCACCAATGAGGGATAAATGAATATCACGCATCTCCAGATGTGACACCCTGAAGACGCAATATCACTTATGTAGTGTTTTGCTCAAGAATATGTAGTCTGAATCTAACAATAAGAAACATCAGATAAATCCCAAATAATGAACTATTTAAAAGAGTGTTTTACTTAAAAATAGCACTGGAAAAACATACAAAAATGCTCTTGATGTGGTCCAGTTTAAAGGAGACATGGAAACTAAGGCAAAATCAGATCCCCTGTACCAGAATGAAAAAAATGAGAAAAAGCACATGACTGTTCAATTGGAAAAAAAAATCAGAATACGGACACTAGATTAAAGTGCATATAATATCAAAACTTCCTTTGGTGACTGCACCGTGATTATGTAACAGAATATCCCTATTCTTAGGAAATGCATGGCGAACTATTACTTAGGGGTAAAGTACCATGATGTATAAAACTCAAACTTAAATGATTAAAAAGTGATTTTATTATTTTATCATTTATCGTAAAAGTGATTTTGTCATTTTACAATCTAGAATGATTTAACTAAATGTCTATGTATGTGCAAATGTGCACACACACACAGAAAATAGTAAAGCAAATGAGGTAAAATATTAACAAAGGTAAATGTAGGTAAATGATATATGGATGCTCTTTAATATATCCTTATTCTTGTTATCTTTTCCGCAAGCTTTATTTTTTTTTCAAAAACATGTATACATAGACACATTGTTTTATTAGATATTTAACTTTCTATTAGAAAAGAAAAGAGGTGCATTTTGGTCAGACATCCTTTGCGTATTTGCAAAGCTTGTCCCTTCATTAACATATATATGCATATATATGTAAGTTAATTCTAAAAGTTAGACATCATATATATGAAATTATTGGAAAAAATCATACATATACGCATATACATATATATAGTCCCTGCAAAGCTAACAAAAAATAAACATACTGACAAACAAAATCAAACCAAAACAAAACAAATAACATCAGAGCATAAAGGAATTAAATTATAAAAATAGAATGAATAAAAATCATAAAACATTATGATGTATAAGTGTTTTAATCTGTATCTAAGTAAAGTGAATGATTTGCTAAAAAAATTAAAATTTTAAATATAATCTCAGAAAAATTAGAAAGTAGAATATCAAATAATGTGAAAGTAAATTTAAATATAGTTACAGCTCCCAACAACAAGGCAAAAGTCTAACAATAGTGTTTTGTTTTTTGGATGGAGGCACAAGTGAGCATTTTTACCCACCTTCAAGAAATAGATTGTTTCTTGCTATTATAACTGTTCCAAAAATAAAAAAGATAAAATTTCCAGTAAAATCTTTTATGTAGTGAGTTCATACTTCTGTAAATCCATCTAAACACATAGCAATGGCAGGCAAAATATAAAATGGAAAAAAACAAAAAGCAGACAAGATCAAATAAATAATTAACATTTCTGTGTCTAAGAAATGGAAAGGCAAGTCAATATGGCGGGCTCTGTGTGTGCAATTATACTTGGGTGGAAAAAGTTTATTTTCTGCTGGATGAACAGGGTTAAAACTTTCCAAATGAGAGTCAAAGAACTGGATCCAGCCTCACTGTTTAAAGCCAGAGCTAGTGAACCCCCTCACCCCATCTTCCTGACCTCTACTCCCGTGCTACCTGATAATGTGGTGTCACGTCACAATACTAATACAGACTTAGTGACATTACCTGTGATAACCTCAAGTCACCACAGGGCAGTGATCCTAAACAGATTATAAGAACTTTTGGTAGACACACAATTTTCAGGGAATTTAGAGGGCCAGGAGGAAACAACCACAGAAAGAGAGAGATGAGTGTAGAAGGACAGTAAAAGAAACTAGGAGATTCAAAAACAAACAAAAAACCAAAAATAACAAAAACAAATCCTCTATTCAAAATGATTCAGCATATCAGTGTTCAAAACATGGAAAACTGAGAGAAAGCCAATAATATTATCAAACAAAGCATAAATCCTATTAGATAAAAAAATTAATACAATAAAAAAATGTAAAATTAAATTTAAAATAAATGTGTTGAAATTGTTTAAAGAGATAAAGGAAGGCAACAATTTCCTTTCAAAATAACTCATTAATAAAATTTGATTGGTATGGAAAAGAACAAAATGAAAACCAAGTCCATGGAAATAAATCATGCAACAAACAAGATGCATTCTTCATAGGACACAGTCATAATGTAAATTTATAAAGTGGGAAATAATAATGAAGAATTAGCCTAAAATGTAGTTCATCATGACAGAAATAAAAATATGAAAGCAGTTAAGAGACATCCTCATTCTTCGTACCGAAATCAATAAGACATAGTTAAAGCTACACAAAATCAAAGAAAAACAAACAAACATGAAGTAACTAGTCATTCAATGTAAGATTTTTGAAAAAGATAAAATTGCAAAGAGAGAATTAATAAAGCTAAAAATCAATGAAATGAAAACAAGAAAATGTAGAAAAATACGTCCAAAATTTTGGTTCTTAAAAAGTTAAATATCACAAATAAATCCCTTGCAAATTTGACTAGAAATTAGAGACAACATATTCATGATGATTAAAAATAGAAAAGAGCAACAACCGATGTGTATGAAGTTCTAAAAATTTTGAGAGACTACGTTTAAGACCTTGACCACAAATTTGAACACATAGGAACAATGACTGCTTTCCTGGCAAAACAGCCTCATTCAAGAACAAGAAGAATCCTTGAAGAGCCCACTAGAGATATTGAAAAGGTGATGAAAGTTTTACCATTTTAAAAAACCCCTAGGAAAAGATGGTTTCAGAGCCCAGATCTACTGACCTTTAAAGAGTAGTTAATTCTAATGTTACTCAAAAATTACAGGTCATAAAAGATGAAAATCTCCCCAATGTAATTTTGAGGCCAGACCAAACTAAACACTAAAATCTGTAGGGGAGCAAAATTTGCCATCCTAAAATGTGTCTCTTTGGCATGAGGATTATCTTAGGCTGATTATACTTAAAAAATAGATGACTCAAAAAGTTTCCTCTTTTTACCTCCCCCTTAACTATCTAAAAGAATTTAGACAAGGAGGCTGTACCAGGAAGGGAGATATCACTGAAGATAATTTTGTTTTACAAGAGAAAGACTTCTCCACAGCATATGGCAAACACCCTTCCTGTGCATTGTCTTCCTTCCCTTTGAATCCCAGACTCCTATCCCTTTCTCCTTAGCTAAAAATGGCATGTAAGCCTCAGTCTGCCAGACTTCCAGTGGGCTTCATATTCTTATGGAGCCCTATATTCACAAAATTAAATTTGATTTTATCCTGTTAATCTATCTCACGTCAATTTAATTCTTATACCAGCCAGAAGAACCTGGAAGCCTTGAGGAACAAGTTTTCCTCCTCAATAACCTCATAAAGTTATTATCAAAAAAAAGGAAAGAAATCTTGTGAAAAGTACACGTGAATATTGACACAAAAATTCTTAATAAAATATTAACAGTAATATCTAGCAGTACATTTTGTTCAAGTAGGGTTCAAATGCAACCTAATGCCTTCTTGAAAGTTTGTATATAACCAAATAAAAAAGAACTTGGAAGACAAGTTTATACTGTCTGGTACACTCCTGTAAATTGTGCTTTCATTGACAGAAAAGTCCAGGTATATGACAAATGTGACTCATAATTATATGTCCCTATTTAGTAGGTTTTGAACTTTTCCCCTCCATTCAATGGATCCTTTTCTTCAAGTTGATTCTTATGAGATATAGACTGTCTTATTCCAGTGTATGCCAAACATTCTGAACCCACTCTAGATAATCATCACACAGTATTTTCTCTCTTTCCTCACTCCCTTTCCTCTTTCTATAGACTCCTTGGAATAATCCTTTTCCTCTTCCTGAGGTCAGCCTTGGCTTAGGCTCTCAGTCAGTTGGTTCTGTTTATTTTCCCAAGATAAAACTGGGAATGCAGTATTCAGGAGGTTCCATAAGTAGAAAATGGCGTATATGGAAATGGCTATTCCAATTCTAGTGTTGTTATGAAACATTACAAGATTGGTACATTCAGTTTTCTTGTAATAGTGATTATGCCTTTTTCAGCTGTAGTGTAATTTTGCTAAAAGATTTTTTCTTTCTCTCATTTTACTAAGAATGTGTCTGTAATATTTTATCTTGATTTTGTCTATTATCCCAAGAATGAATGAGGATAGAAAGCCCAATCCAGAAACATATAAAATGTTGATATGGAGTATATCTATAATTAATTGAGAAGTAGAAAACCTAGAATGCCTCACCCACCCAATAGCCCAATATTGGGCTTCCACCATTAGTTAGTTCAATAATTATCCCAAAGTACTTCTAAAACACTAAGCTAACACATTTAAAATATATTCCAAAAGTTGTTTTTATTTTTTTGATAACAGATTTGTTAGTGTAAACACCTTTACATCAGCTTAATATTCTTCATTTAAGAAATAACTCCATCTAATCCATGTGGCCATACATCTGAAGGTGGGGGCACTGGATCCCCAGGAAGCAGTGGAAAGAAGTGAGTGGATCCTTCCTCCTCCCTGGCAACAGCAATTTAGGTCACAGATCTTCATACAGCAGCCAATGTGTGACTGTAAGAGGAGGCTCAGAACAGGCAGGCCTACATGTGAAAGCTGTTGCTTTTGGAGTTGCAGCCCAGCCACAGGAATGTCCACCATGCCATGGCAGCCCTGCCCATGGGAATGCTCTCCACTGAGTGGCATGGCTCAGCCCACATGAAGGAGCCCCCACCAAGCACAGCAGCTCAGGCAAACTGCCTGTGAGCACAGAGCTGGCCTGCACATGTGAAACAAAGTTCCCCTCCCCTCCTATCTAGTGCACCAGGTTGGCCAGTCTCCTGCTAAGGCAGCAGACCTGCATGAGAGTGCCTGAATGTGTGTGTATTACACATCAAGTGGCTGCAGCCAGCAGGTAAACACAGATGAACCCTACTGGCATAAATTCCAGCAGATGCAGTGGGTTCAGAAAATACAGCTCCCCTCCTCCCCCACTGAGGTGGCAGGTAGAGTATGCAACCTGGTACTACTACAAATGTCCCAGCAAAGGATCAGTTCATCAAACACCATGAAAAAATACAGTAACATTTCAGAGCAGAAGGAAAATGACAAGTCTCCAGAAACCAAAATCGAAGTCACAGAAATGTACAATCTAATTGATAGAGAATTCAAAGTAGTTGTCATAAAGAAACTCAACAAGTTACAAGAAAACTCAGAAAGACAGTTCAATGAGCTCAGCAATAAAATTAATGGGCATAAGGAAAAGATCACCAAAGAGATTGAATCTATAAAGAAAAATCAAACAGAAATTATTGAGATAAAGAATACAATTAATGAGACAAAAATAATCTAGAATCCTTAAATAACACAGCTAAATTTGTGGAGGGCAGAATTAGTGATTTCGAGGATAGACATATAGAAGTGCTTCAGGTGGAGGAGGAGAGAGAACTAAGATTACTTAAAAATGAAGAAATTCTTTGAGAAATATCCAACTCAATTACGAAACACAACATAAAGATTATAGGTATCCCAGAGGGAGAAGAGGGGGAGAAAGGAAGAGGGAGTTTGTTCAAAGAGATAATAGCTGTGAACTTCCCAAACCTGAGGAAGGGACTGGACTTACAATTGCATGAAGCCAATATAACTCACATTTACATCAATGCAAAAACACCTTCTCCAAGACACATAATAGTAAAACTGGGAAAAGCTAACAACAAATAAAAAATATTAAGGGCAGCAAGGCAGAAGAAAATAGTCTACAAAGGAACATCTATCAGGCTTTCAGCAGATTTCTCAGTGAAAAATGAAAGACAAAAACTTTCAGCCAAGAGTACTCTATCCAGTGAAACTATCCTTCAGATATGATGGAGAAATAAAAGTTTTCCCAGGTAAACAAAAGCTGAAGGAGTTCATCACCACTAGACCTCCCTTACAAGAAATGTTAAAGGAAGCCCTGAAACAAAAAGGCAAAGGTTTACAAGCTAGGAGCAAGGAGATACATAGTCAGACAAAATCAGAAAATTGCAGCTCTTTATCAGAACACGTTATCAAACAGTTTATTATAACATAAAAGATAAAGGGAAGGAAAGCATCAAAAATAACTATAAACACTTTGATTTAGTCACAGATTCACAACACAAAATGGAATAATTTGTGACAATAATAACTCAGAATGGGAAGAGGAAAGTGATGGAATCTGCTTAGGCTAATGGAGATAAGAGGATATCAGAAAATGGACTATCTCATCTATGAGATCTTTTATACAAACCTCATGATAACCATTAAAAAGAAGTCATAGCAGAGCCACAATTCATAAATAAAATGAAAACTGAGAAATCTATCAAAGAAAAATACCAAATTGAAATGGCAGTCAGAAATACAAAGGAAGAGGAACACTGGAAACATAGAACAACCAGAAAATAAGAAATAAAATGGCAGCATTAAGCCCTCATACATCAATAATCACTCTAAATGTAAATGAATTGAATTCTCCAATCAAAAGACACAGAGTGGTTGGATCAATTGAAAAATAAGACCCAACAGTATGCTGCGTCCAGGAAACACATCTCAGCTCTAAATACAAACATAGTCTCAGAATGAAGGGATGGAAGACGATAATTCAAGCAAATGGCAAAGAAAAGAAAGCAGGTGTTGTCATACTTATATTAGACAAAGTAGACTTTTAGATAAAAAGGGCAATGAGAGACAAAGAGGGACAGTACATAATGATAAAAGGGACATTCTACTGAGATACATAACATTTATGAATATATATGCACATAACACAGGAACACCAAGTATATAAAGCAACTATTAACAGACATAAAAGGGGAAATTAATAGCAACACAATAATAGTAGGGGACCTCAACACCCCACTTACATCAATGGATAGATCATCCAGACAGAGAGTCAACAAGTAAACAGATTAAGAAACACTAGATCAGATGGACTTAATAGATGTCTATAGAACACTCCATCCAGCAGCAGCAGAATGTTCTTCTCAAGTACACATGGAACATTCTCAAAGATAGACCGTATGTTGGGAAACAAGGAAAATCACTAAATTTAAGAAGATTAAAATCATATCAAGCATCTTTTCTGACCACAATCCTATGAAACTAGAAGTCAACTACAAGAAAATAGTTGGGAAAGCCAGAAATATGTGGAGACTAAGCAACATGCTTCTGAACAACCACGGCATCATGAAGAAATCAATGGAGAAATCAAAAAATACCTGGAGACAAATGAAAATGAAAATACAACATACCAACTGTTATGTTGTTTCTAAGAGGGAAATTCATAGCGATACAGGTCCATCTCAACAAACAAGAAAAATCTCAAATACGTAATCTCAAACTACACCTAATGGAACTAGAAAAAGAAGAACAAACCCTCATACACTGCTGGTGGGAATGCAAACTAATGTAGCCACCATGGAAAACAGTATGGATGTTTCTCAAAGAATTAAAAATAGAACTATTATACAATCCAGCTATCCCTCTACTGGGTATTTATCCAAAGTTCTTGAAATCAACAATCTAAAGTGATTTATGAACCCCTATGTTCACTGCAGCATTATCACAATAGCCAAGATGTGGAAGCAACCCAAGTGCCCACTAACTGATGAATGGATAAAGAAGATGTGGTATATATATATATATATATACAGTGAAATACTACTCAGCCATAAAAATAGACAAAATTGTCCCATTTGCAACAACATGGATGGACCTGGAGGGTATAGTGTTAAGCAAAATAAGCCAGACAAGAACAAACACTGCATGATTTCACTCATAGGTGGTAGATAAACAAAGAGAACAGAGTAATGGTTATCAGAGTAGAAGGGGCTTGAGGGGTGGGTGAAAGGGGTTAAGGGGCACCTATTGTATGGCGACAGATAAAACTTAGACTATTGATGGTAAGCATGATGCAGTCTATACAGAAACTGATAAACACTAATGTACTCTTGAAATTACACAATATTATAAACTGTCATCTCAAAATAATTGAAGAAAAAAAGAAATAGCTTCATCTAAATTGCATTGCATAATTCCCTTTAGACTAGCTATAACTAGTATTTGATGAAGTTATTTTAGTAGCTATTATCACATTGTTCTATGACAGTGATTGTCTTCCAGTATGTTGAGAAGTTTAAGTCTCTTCCAATTACAAATGGCTCCAGATCTTTGAGGAGTTACTCCTTTCAGTTAAGATTTTCATGCTGTCTCGACCATATCCTTTGTCCTGTGATTATTGTGCCTAACACAACGCCTTTCTCTGTTCAAAAGTGACATATCGTAAGTGAGGTTGAATTTTGTAAAAGGTTTTTTCTACATCTGTGGAGATGATCATATGATTTTTATCCTTTATTTTCTTAATGTGGTGTATCACATGGATTGATTTGTGGATAGTGAACCTCCCTTGCATCCCTGGAATAAATCCCACTTGATGGTGGTGTATGATCCTTTTGATGTGTTGTTGAATTCACTTTGCTAATATTCTGTTGAGGATTTTTGCATCTATGTTCTTCAGGGATATTGGCCTGTAATTTTGTTTTTTTGTGGTATCATTGTCTGGTTTTGGTATCAGGGTAATGCTGGTCCCATAGAATGAGTTTGAGAGTAATCCTTCCTCTTCAATTTTTTGGAAAAATTTGACAAGGTTGGTATTAACTCTTCCTTAAATATTTGATAGAATTCACCCGTGATGTCGTCTGATCTTGGACTTTTCTTTGTTGGGAGTTTTTTGATCACTGCTTCAATTTCATTTCTAGTAATCAGTCTATTCGGATTTTCTATTTCTTACTGATTCAGTCTTGGAAGATTGTATAATTCTAGGGATTTATCCATTTCTTCTAGGTTGTCCAATTTGTTGGCATATAATTGTTTTTAATAATCTCTTATGATCCTTCGTATTTCTGTGGTGTTGGTTGTAACTTCTCTTTCATTTCTGATTTTGTATATTTGAGCTCTCTCTCTTTTTTTCTTGATGAGTCTGGCTAATGGATTATCAATTTTGTTTATCTTTTCAAAGAACCAGTTCTTAGTTTCATTGATCTTTTCTATTGTTTTTTTAGTCTCTATTTCACTTGTTTTAACTCTGATCTTTATTATTTCCTTCCTTCTACTAACTTTTGGTTTTGTTTCTTCTTCTTTTTCTAATTCCTGTAGGTGTAAAGTTAGGTTGTTTATTTGAGATTTTCCTTGTTTCTTGAGACAGGCCTGTGCTGCTATAAATTTCCCTTTTAGAACTGCTTTTGCTGCCTCCCATAGATTTTGGACTGTTGTGTTTCCATTCTTATTTGTCTCAAGGTATTGTTTTATTCCTCTTTAATTTTCTCATTGACCTTTTGGTTGTTTAGTAACATGTTGTTTAGTCTCCATGTGTTTATGGTTTTTTCCAATTTTCTTCTTGTAATTGATTTCTAGTTTCACACCATTGTGGTTCAAAAAAGATGTTTGATATGATTTCAATCTTCTTAATTTTATCGAAACTTTTTTTGTGGTTGAACATGTGATCTATCCTGGAGACTCTCCCATGTGCATTTGAAAAGAATGTGTGTTCTGCTGTTTTTGGATGGAATGTTCTGTATATGTCAATTAATTCCATCTGATCTAATGTGCCATTTATGGCCAATATTTCATTACTGATTTTCTGTCTGGATGATCTACCCATTGATGTAAGTGGGGTGTTAAAGTCCCTTACTATTACTGTGTTACTATCAATTTCTTGTTTTATGTCTGTTAATATTTGTTTTATGACTTTAAGTGCTTCTAGATTTGGCTCATAGATATTTATATGTTTTATCCTCTTATTGGATCATTCCCTTTATCATTATGTAATGCCTTTTTCTTCTTCTTGTTATACTTTTTTCTTTAAAGTCTATTTTGTCTGATATATGTATTGCTGCCCCAGCTTTCTTGTCATTTTTCACTTGTATGGAATATCTTTTTCCAATCCCTTCACTTTCAGTCGGTGAGAGTCTCTAGGTGTGAAGTGTGTCTCTTGTATGCAGCATCTATATGGGTCTTGTTTTCTTTTCCATTCAGCCACCCTGTATCTTTTGATTAAAGCATTTAGTCCATTTACTTTTAAAGTAGTTATTTATAGGTATGTACTTATTACCATTTTTTTACTTGTTTTCTGGATGTTTTTGTAGACCTCCTCTGTTCCTTTCTTCTTCTCTTGCTCTTTTCTACTGTGATTTGATGACTTTCTTTAGTGTTATGTTTGAATTCCTTTCTCTTTATTTTTGACTTATTTATTATAGGTTTTTGGTCTGTGGTTACCATGAGGTTCATATATAACAACCTATGTATACAGTGGTCTATGTTAAGTTGATGGTCTCTTAAGTTCGAATACACTCTAAAAGCCCTAAGTTTTTACTCACTCTGCCACATTTTATGTCTTTGACATCATATTTTACCTCTTTTAATTTTGTGTATACCTTAACCTCTTATAGTAGATATAGATTATTTTATTTATTTAATTTTTTCTTTGAGGAAGATTAGCCCTGAGCTACCTACTGCCAATCCTCCTCTTTTTTCTGAGGAAGGCTGGCCCTGAGCTAACATCCATGCCCATCTTCCTCTACTTTATATGTGGGACGCCTACCACAGCATGTTGTGCCATGTGGTGCCATGTCCGCACCCAGGATCCCAACCAGCAAACCCCGGTCCACCAAGAAGTGGAACATGTGAACTTAACTGCTGCACCACTGGGCCAGCCCCTAGATATAGATGATTTTAGTACTTTTGTCTTTTAACCCTCATACTAATTTTACGGGTAGTTGATCCACTACCTTTGCTATATATGTGCCTTTACCAGTGATATTTTTTCCAAAAACAAACAAAAAAGTGATCTAGACTCACAATCCACATGACAAAGAGCATTGGAATTCTAAAGAAAATAAACTATAAAAATGTAGGAGAATGCAATGTAAGACAGATTTAGAATCTTGTGCAATTTTGTGCAATATACCTTTGAAAAAGGGGGAAGAAGAAAGAGCAAGGGCAAGATATCAAAAGCAAGAGAAAGAGAAAAAGACAGAGAGAGAGATCAGATCCCTCTGGTTATTCTATTGGAGTAGGGGGAGAAACTTTTGTCTCTATGTTAGTAACACACTAAGGTTAATTTAAGAGTTGTTTGCACTGATAAATATGATTTAGTACTGAATAATTCTTTCTTCACCTATTCTTATCACAATTTTGCAGAAATTCCAAACTTTTTCTTGTCATTTTCTACCTCAGGTTCTTCCAGGCAGTCTCAAGTAATGCTTATATCTTCTACCATTATCTATCTCACACAGCTCTGTCCCCTGTGGATACTGAGAATATAGTTTTTCAAGAATTTTATAGATTCATCTTTACTATCTTTCATATTTCATAATTTCAAGCTGATTACTAGCTCAATATCACTTTTCTTTAAGCACAAATGCAGTTGATCCTTAATTCTCTAATATTTTTCTGAAATCCAGCTAGTGTTTAATAAAGCTTTATTGAGTACTTAGGATACATTAGAAATATAGCAAAGAAGGTATATTAGAGAATCATTTTCTTGATTACATTTGCATTCATAAACTTAAAAATCTATCTCCAGGTGTTTGCCTCACATTTCTAATGAGAGAAGAAATTCCAGAGCTTTCCTATTGCATTAAAGAGCTTCACTGTACTTCAGTACCAGAAAGTAAGTCCTTCCTATTATTATCTAAATCCAAGACCCAATGTTATTGACAAAGGGATTTTTTTTCTTAGATAAATCCTCTCTATATGAGGGGAAATCACCACCTTCCCCATCACACAGGGAAATTCTTATGTTTGGATTATTTCTTCTTAAATAACATTTTGTGGGTAACAGCGTTTTTAACATTCTTCATTAGTACAAACTGATATGTGTCTCATTGTCTATCTACCTATAATTTATACCTATAGGTAATAACCCAATATTCAAAATTTATATTCAGATCTGCATTTACTTATCCAAGAAAACAAGAAAGCATTTGCTTTATTTTTGTGAAAGTATATTGCCCTTTCTGGCAAATTTCTCAGATAAAAGCAATTTTTTGAAATAGTTATGGACTCTCTAAATCCAGAAACTAAATTTCTAAGACTCTCCAGAAAATAGTTACCCAGCTATCGTCTCTTGTATAAGTTAGAATACAGTCTTAATTGTTGCAACAACAAATACCCAAGAGGAAAGATGGTAGACAAGATAGAAGATTACCTCTCTCTTATAACAAAGTGTGAACAGCTCAGGGTAGATGTAGCATTCCAGGGTGCTAGGGAAAGGTGCTTTCTTACTTTTCTTGTTGACTGAATCTCAATACCTGGCATGTCCCTTTCTTTTTGAAAGGATTACCTGAAAATTGCATACATCATTTCAACCTGTTGATCAGAACTAAATCACATGGCTAAATCTTGCCACAAAGAAGGTGAACAATATAGACTTTACCTGTGTGTTAATGTACCTAGCTAGGTTGAACTACTATTAAAAACAAAAAATGGACAATATATATTGGGAGTAATCAGAATCTCTGCCATCCTAGACATAGCTTCTATTGCATTGAAGTTCGAACATTGGAATATTGAGAAAGGACAAATACTAGTTTTAGAGGTGTTCTTGGAATGAATGATTTGTTAAAATATCAAATTTAAAACTACTATCTATATTGAAAATTTTGTAATCCTCAAGTTGTCATGCAAAAATAAAAAAGAGTTTACCATCAGGTTGAGCTAAGTTGATATTTTTGGAACTCTCATAAGATAGGAAGTCCTTGCTTCTCATGTGTGTGTGTGTCTTAAAAATCTCTACATACATTTTGAATTTTATGGCTGCTCCTTTCATCTCTCTCAGCTACTTTTTATACATTGTGCAATATCTCAGTTCTTTTTCCCTTAATGTGTGTTGCAAATCAATAACTTTGTTTTATTTTCTTTCTTTTATATTCTCTTTGTTACTGAGGTCCTCTTAACAGTCTTAATTATTCACACTAAAAATAATGGATTGATCTGATGAGAGATCCTGTTTCTAAAGTAAATTTGAAAGAAAATCCTCAAAAGTGCTTGATGTATTAAAACTACTGCAAAATTATATTTATAAGATGCACTAGCCAAGTGTTATCTTTATTTCTGTGTTGAGTTAGGGTTAGGGATAATGGAAACTTGGTCCTAAGCCTTGTCACTACTGAAATGGTACATCTGGCCTTGGAAAACCCATTAATATGAGAGACTAAGAAGCCTCTTGCTAGGGATAAATATTAAAGAAAAATATCAACACAGCCATATTTGAAACAAAGAAGTCATACAGTAGGGAACTTAGAAGTCATATAGGAGGGAAATTTTCATTTTAATGCTATCTTTGTCACTTAAACCTTTTCTCCAATCTAGTTCCCCAGGTCCTATGGCAAAGATGGAGAGAAGTGGTTAGGAGGAATAGGATGGCTAGAAGTGAAAGATTATAATAATAAAATCTCTTTAAGACATCGAAACCACAAGAACTGGTTATGACACAATGGAAAAGAACATAGCACTCAAATGGGGAGATCGTCTCACTATCCCATAGAACAGTGTGCCTTGGACACCTCTAGAACATTAAAGGAAATGGTACCATGAATGTGGCAGTGGTACCCAGCAGAGACATGACAAGTGACAAATGGTAATTCATATCAGTTGTGACAGTACTGAGGATTCAGGCAGATATATTAGCACCTCTTAGAAGAAGGTCAAAGCTGGAGAAAAGAGAAAAATGTTTTCTACGGTAGGTTCCATAAGTATCAAATAAGCCAAAAGAAGCTTAAACACATGCCAAAGGGCCATATCCTCCTATTAAGTGACTAGAGCACATTCTATTCTATTAAGTGACTAGGGAACTTCCTGCTATCTACCAGCATCCTTCCCTCAAAGTCATTCACTTAACTTTTTAATGAATTTATTTGGCAAATATTAGTAAGTGCTTTCTAATCCTTAGACATTGTAATAGTGGCAATTTCTAAACAGTAATGAGACGCAATCTCTGCTTTTGAGGAAAATCATCTGGATGAGTTAAAGGCAAATGCTTGCTGCTGAGCTGGCTCTGTGCTCTTTATCTTCTCTTCCATCTGGGACTGAATACTTAGAGTTTGGCCCAGGTCAAATTGCTCCTTGACACTCAATATGTGGTGACAGCACAAAGACTCATCTGTTGTAGATAGGTTTTTTTTTTTTTTTTCCGAAAGCTCATTTCTATTTTGAGAAGCATCAGAAAAAAGAGACTTAAGATAGTGTCTTTAAACTGAATAGATTTTAATGACCAACACTGAGATAAATATTCTGCACATAGTTTAAAACTGAGATACTAAAAATAGTCTTAGTCTCAATGCAGAGTCCGAAATTAAATCAGACATTCAATTAATCATTTCATATATTGTTACTTCCTTAGAATATTGATTGTTATTTCTAAGTCATGCACATAATATTTCTAATGAAAAATGACAACTCAATCACCCTTTAAGATCTCTAACTTTTTTATTGAGTTAGAAATTCATATAACATAAAATTAACCATTTTAAATTGTACAATCCAGTGGCATGTGGTGCATTCATAATATTACGCAACCACTGGCTCTGTCTATTCTCAAAGATTTCCCTCTCCGCATACCCCTTAATCAGTCACTCCCCTTCTCCCCACCCTCAATCCCCTATTAACCACTAATCTGCTAACTGTCTCTATAGATTTGCCTATTCTGGACATTTCATGTAAAAGGAATCGTACAAAACGTGACCTTTGGTGTCTGATTTCTTTTCCTTAGCATATTTTTGAGGTTTATTCAAATTATTTTTATGGGTGAATAATATTCCATTTCATGGGAGTACCACAATTTGTTATCCATCCGTCCATTGATGACATTTGGGTTGTTCATACCTGTTGTCTAATATGAATATGGATACTATAAACATTTATGAACAAATATTTGTTTGAGTATCTGTTTGCATTTCTTTTAAGTATGTACTCAAAAGTGGAATTACTGAGTTAATGTTTAAACATTATCTATGTTTAGCATTTTAAGGAGTCACCGTTTTCCACAGCGACTGCACCATTTACATTCCCACCAGTAAGGTACATGGGTTCCTATTTCCCGATATACTCACCAACACTTATTTTCCTTTTTTTTCACTATAGCCATTCTAGTGGGTATGAAATAGTATCTCATTGTGGATTTGATATGCATTTCTTTAGTAACCAATGATGATGAACATCTTTCATATAAATGTTGGACATTTGTATATATATATTTTTGGAGAAATGTCTATTCAAGTCCTTTGTCCATTTTGTAATTTGGTCTTTTGTCTTTCAGTTGTTGAGTTGTAAAAGTTCTTTATATATTCTGGAGACTAAATTCTTATGAGATATGTGATTTTCAAATGTTTTTCCACTGTGTAGGTTTTCTTTTAACTGTTTAGATAATATCCTTTGATACACAAAAGATTTTTGCTTTTGTTTTTGTTTTTGAGGAAGATTAGCCCCGAGCTAACATCTGCTGCCAATCCTCCTCTTTTTGGTGAAGAAGACTGGCCCTGAGCTAACATCCATGTCTACTTTATATGTGGGACGCCTACCACAGCATGGCTTGCCAAGCAGTTCCATGTCGGGACTCAAACCGGCAAACCCCAGGCTGCCAAAGTGGAACGTGTGCACTTAACCGCTGCACCATCGGGCCTGACCCAAAAGATTTTTTTTATAAAGTGCAATTCATCTATTTTTTTTTCTCTTTTTACTCCTGCTTTGGTTATCAAATCTAAGACTCCACTGCCAAATCCCTGAGGACACGAAAATTTATCCATATGTTTTCATCTAACAGTTATATAGTTTGGTTTTTATATTTAGGTCATTAGTCCATTTTGAATTAATTTTTGTATATGGAGTGAGGTAAGTGTCCAACTTTATTTTTTTGTATGTGGTTATCAGTTGTCCCAGTATCATTTGTTGAAGATTTTTAATTTTTGAGTGAATAGACTTTTCTATTTATAGTTATTATTTAGAATTACAAGGAAGTGGGGGGTTATAACGAAGAATAAGAATACTTTGATTTAGGAGGTTTCATAGCTTCTGGCGTAATACAAAGGCTGCCTATAAAGATAGTATTGCAGGATAGCTATGACAAAAATATAAGCCAAATTATTTCATCATTCAATTGATAACAAATTAATACCTAAAAAAAAACAGCCATTGGGACCAAAATAGGACTGCAATTACTGTCAAGTCAATTTAGTCAAATGAGATACTAGCCAACACTTACTATGAATGATCTTATATTAATTAACTACTAATTCTAACATATACTAATAGGCAGATGTCTGAAAAGGCCATTGAATAAATATGTAAAGCTTTGGAACAGCCAGAACTCAGATGACAAGCACTTCTAATCCATGTTTATGCCAGATGGCTTATTGTTTCATTAGTCCCAGACTTATTATTGTAAAGATAAATGCCTCTTTATATTATAATATTTAAAAATATGCATGTGTGTGTTCAGAAGTAAAGGACATAATTTCAGACTGGATTTTATTTAAATTTATTTTAGAGTGACCAAAGGATTTTATTATTTTAAAATTCAAGTGTCAAAATACTTTTAATAGGAAGATAGTTAACCCAACAACCCCTAAATAAAAATATAAATAACTAAACAAATGATTTGAGATATATTTTCTATTTCAATAAAGACTGATCTGAAGAAAATTGAAAGCAAAGGTGTGAAAAGCACCATTTTTTAAAGTTCATAATGAGTTATGAACGATGAACAGTTAAAATGAATAAAACACCAGAAACTCCTCTAGGCCTTAGCTGTGGCTGTTTTATCTGCCTAGATGGCAGATAGCTGAATATAGATATCTGAATGGACTCTTCTTCCTCTTCTTTTGTCTTCCTTATCAGTGTCACCTTGTGACCAAGCATTCCCTAGCACTCTCTCCAGTTTTATTTAATTCCACAAAAATTATCTATCTATATAGAATATAATATATATGATATATTTTTTCATTTGTCAAAATTCAGAATTTAACTTTAGTATGATACTATCAACTAACGTATAGACTTTATTCAGATTTTTCCAGTTTTTCCCCTGACATCCTTCTTTCTGTTCCAGGATTCAATTTACGACACCATGACACTTTTTGATACCGTGTCTTCTTAGTCCTTTCCATCTCTGATATTATCTTAGTCTTTCCTTGTTTTTTTGTGACCTTCACCCTTTGGAAGAGATTCAGTTGGGTATTTTTTAGAATGCCCTTCAGTTTGAGTTTGTTTGATGTTTTCTCATGATTAGACAAGAGTTCTGGATTTGGGGGAAGTATACCATAGAGGTAAAGAGCCTTCTATGGCATCACATCAGAGATACATAGTATCAACAGGACTTACCACTGATTATGTTAAATTTGAATACATAGTGAATGTGGTTTCTCACATATTTCTTCATTGTAATGTCACTGTTTTGCTCTTTACACTCTATTCAAGTTTCTACACACTGCCGACACTCAAGGGGAGGGAAATTAACCTCCACCACCTGAAGGGGAGGATTATCTGTATTTAGATTTTCAAATTCTTTTGCAACAAAAATGTGTCCATTCTCCATTTATTTATTTTTTCAATATCATTTATTCTTTGCGTTATAGTAAGATAACTATCATTATTTTTTTGCTCAAATTATTGCACCTTTGGAGCTCTTTCAAGCTGACCCTGTGTCCTTTTGACATGCATACCCCCATCTGTTCCTAGGTTTAGTTTTGTTTGTTTGTTTGCTTATCGGTTTGCTTAGCACTTCCTTACATTCTGGCAGAGTAAGATACTACAGGCTCATCTTGAATTTTCCCTGCCGAAGATTTAAAATCAACTATTTATCTAAAGAGCTTGTTTTTCATATATGTTTTACTTATTTACCTTCTATTTCTTTACACTAAAGTGTAAGTTCAATATGAGTAAAGTTTTTGTTTCTTTTATTACCCATTGTATCCTTAGTGCTAAGCACAATGCCTGGCACACAGTCAGCATTCAATAATAATGCAAAATAGGTGAATCAACATAAGAAAATTAAGTTCACCCTATACTTACTTATCATCATCACCATTTTAAAATGCTTTTTATCATTTTCCCTCAATATATTCTGTGCTTCAAAAAAATCTGACCAGAAAATGTAGACCATCATGAAATTACCTTCCCTATAGGGTTTTTTATAATAAATAAATTTTTAAAAATTGTGGCTAATGCTGCTAGAGTGGACCCTGGCATTTTAAAAATAGATCTTCTTCCTCCTCCTCCTCCTCCTTTCATCAGCATCGTCGTCATCATCATCGTCATCATCTCACTGACCTTTGGGCATGGCTACAGCAGCAGAGGAATTCTATCTACATTTTTTTAATGAGATAAACAGACTTTTTCATATTTCTCCATGACTAATATGATATTTTCTTGATTTATGTAGCATAATTTTTATGGCTTTGATGAAACTAAAGAGAGTATAATAGAATTCATTACTGCATACCTGTTTAAGTCAAATGTCTGAACCCTTTTTCAACATGACAAGAAAATAGGAGGAAAATAAAAGGAGACAAAGAAAGAGAAAGAGAGGCAGGCAAAGCTGCTTGAGCTTAAATCCAATGAAAGTTTACTTTGTAATGTGTCACCGTTCAAGGGTTCTAATCTAATAGCCTTGAAGATTCTGACTATTTTTCTTCAAATGTTTGGGAACCACATACATTGAAAATATGTCACAACATCACACTTCTTTGTCCTTACTCAGAAACTCTATAAAGTTCTAACTGAATGTCTTTCAAAGTCATGTCAGACAATGCAGTTTAATCTTTTTAATTATGCAACAGTAAGTTTAGTGTCAGAAACAGATATAAAAAATAACTGAAAATTGAGAAGTCACTAAAATGGAAAGCTTATTTATCAATGCAATTTTGTTATTCCAGCACAAATGTCCGGACTGTATCACATGCTGTCATGCCTCATAGGGATTTCTTTTCCATGGTGGAGATGATATATATTGTAGAAATTGATATAAAGAGATGTATTACCATACCAGAAAATGCTGATTCCAAAATTGCTTTCCAATCACAATTTTCATGCTCTATACATAATCTCAGTATGTAATAGTGCCTTAGTCATTTGTGGTTTGATTTCTTCCAGTAAATACTTGCATTGCTCATAAAGTACATGAATTTTGTCAATATTTTAGATTCAGGTTGTGCTATATGGTGATAAATGATTGACTATCATTAAGAGAATGGGAAATAATTCTAAAAGCAACCTGGAATTTTAAAATTTGAAATGGTTATGTGAAAAAAGGAAGGACTTATTTTTCATATCCTGATTTACAAATGGCTTAAGCTCTGCGTAGAAAAATGCACTGAAAGAGACAAAACTGAAAGAAGACTGACTAAATATATAAAGTTTCTCTCTTCTAAGTAAGTATTGATGTTGTTTGCTAGGAGAGCTGCTTTTTCTCCTTCTTCCCGTATTAACTTTAACAAGATATGAAATTGATTCCCTCAGATCACAAATGCAACATCAGTCACATATAGAATTGTGAAAAAATTTCACCAGTGTTGTGTGTCAAATGAACCACTGTCTAAAGTCTATGATGGAGAGATTTTTCATACCAAACTCAAGTTATTATATATATGAATAGACACTACTTTCTTTCTTTTGGAAAATACGGATGTACTTATTTCTGCTCCTGCCACACTCTTCAAAGAATATAGCTGTATTTCTTGTCTGCTTTCCTAAAGGGTGTTACACTGAAAATATCTGTAAAAACCAAATAAAAATCCTTGAAGTAAAGATAAAGTATTCACTAGCATTTGAAATAATAAGCTAGTTTTATCTTGGTTTCTGATCATTCCTGAATAGTAAGACTGGCATTCTGTTTGCTGTGAGATTTGTTACCGTCATTTTCTTCAATGTATTCTGTGCTCAGTATAATTTTGGTTGTTTTTGATGATGTATTTATGCATGCGGTTGTGTATGAAGCTGTTTAATAAGGATTCATTTCCTTACCCCATGTTATTCTTTGTAACATCATTGCTGACTTCACACACACACAAAAAAGATAGGGATGATTTACCTGTAAATATTTGTAACTCACTAAATACCCATCATGTAATGTTAAAGTCAAATTCGATTACCAGGTGTTTTAAGTTATATTTTAAAACATAATAATATGTGAAGGCTCTTAAACATAGCTATCCAATAAGATAGAAGATAAAATCACGTAGAATCTTAGATATAATATTCCTATTGTGTTAAGGAAAAAAAAGGTTAATTTTATGGCCAATATTTTAAATTTTAAATGTAAAAGGGAATTTAACGTAATACAAAGTGATATGAGGGAGAGGTGTCAGGATTGATACTGATACATATCTGAAAATTGAACACGGAAACATAGAAAGCAAAGTTACATTTAAATACAGGTAATAACCAGAGTCTATGCATTACGAAGTGGTTAAAAGAAACTGAAAATATTTAAAAGAAGAAAATTCTTTCTCTACATATTTTTCATAAAGAATACAGACACTTTTGAGAGATACATTGGCAGACCTTCATAAATTTAAAATTTAAGAATTTCTCTATTGCACGTACTGCTCTTCCCTCTATAAAACATAAAGGCCAAGGTAGTGATTACATAGCAATGATGCTGAGTGAATACCTGCCTAAACACAAACAGTAATGAATTTCCTTCTCCATACATTATTTTCTCACCAAGGGATTCATGTCCATCTTCTATAATTCTTTTAGAATTCAACGTGTTATTGACTTTTTCATATTATAGTGTAGTTTGCTCTACATATATCTCTCTACTATAGTCTGAGTTAGCGGCTGAAGGAAACAAGACCAAGCTGCCATTGCATAGAGGCTACTTTCTGCCGTAATTGGTATAGAGAAGTTCTTAAATGTTTATTCAGTAGTTCACGCATAACGGTGCTTTTGATAAAGGCACAGAACTCCAACCTAGACATGATTGTTCCCTTACAAAATAAATTAAAGAAAAATCATCTATGCAAAATAACGACATAACAAATTGTAGAAGCAGGGAAGACGGGAGGAAGGTGTGGGAAGAAGATTCTTGCAGAGACTAGAGTCACTCAGTATAATTTTCAAACGTCTTCTTAATGATTGAATTCACTTTTTTTCAGACTTTTAAATTTAACTAGTTAATACTGTGTGACTAATTTCTTACCAAGGTGAAGTAGGCAGGCACTGCTGTTGATGTATCTTTAAAAGGAAGAAAGTCACCAAGTAAGTGTCCTTTTGTATTTTCCTTTTCTTTCTGCTAGCCTGACTTGATCCTTCATCCTATAATTGTTTTTTAAGTGTGAAGACAAGAGTTGCGAATGTTCGAAGTCTAAATTCCTTTGACTATTCAAAATTTATTTTTGTTCCTACAAATCACATAAACTTTTTAGTACTCAATTTCGACATGTGAAAAACAGGAGGGTTTGAACATAATTTCTAGGAAGTAATTTTGTGTTTTAGTCCTAACTCAGGGAGGTTATAAATGCACTGAAACTTTTTTTTTAAGCAGAGTCCTTCAGATGAAGTGTAGTTTGTGTATTCTATTACATTCAAGCAACAGTGTCATGATATCAGCTCATTTCAATCAATAAAGAGTAATTCTTATAGATCACCATATCATTTAGTGTTCAGTTATAAATAATGGAAACATTCTAGACATTTAAATCAGGATGGATTTTACTGTGGGGAATGAGATGCTTCCAAAATTGTTCAACTGATTGGAAGAACGAATTCTGTGTGGGTCTTCCATAATATTATGGCACAACTGGCCAAACAAAGGAACTGCTACCTCTGTGGTAATCAGGAAGCTCTACTAATCACAGCTCTCCAAACCTGACTGTTGGCTCTACAAATAGGTCTCCACTGCAACCTGAAGCTCAGGAATGAGCTCTCGGAATTGTTAGTCCTAGAGACAATCCTTGTCTGCTAGCGGCACAAAAGTCAGCTGAGTGCCCCTTGTGCTTCACTCTCCACTTCACTTTGGTCTGAATTCAAGCCTCGTATAAGTATCTTCTAAATGAATTCTAGAAATTCAGCTGAAAAGGAGTCTGGGAAATGCAAGTTCTGGTTCTCTTGTGAATGCAGTCCAGCAAGGTACATTAGAAGAAATTTCAACAAATATTGAGCAAATTAATTTACCATATCTACCATAACTGCTCAAGTCTTTGACTTAATAAAGTGTTTAATAAAATAATATTAATACTATTTATTTTTAAAAGAAAAAATCTGTTTTAATGATCTTACTCTTATCAGTACCAAAACTAAAAATCCCATTCTTAAAAAAATAACTTGCTCTCTGTTTGCCCCAATCTCTTGTGCTAAATTGTTGTACTTTTGCAGGTTATAGATATATAGGAAGAACGTTAGCTCTCAGCCGTGACTGGAAGTCTTTCAGATGTAATCATTCGTAAAACAAATTGGTTCCAAACAACTACACACCAGTTCAAAGTGATTTTCATTTCAGGCTTCTCTTTTTAAGACACTCAGGGAATGCTTGAATCTTATTAGGCAAAAGAAAAAAGGATCAAGAAAATTTGGTATTAAAATCATAATAAAATAAGGTGCAAAAATTATAGTTTAGGAATAGCTTTTTAAAAAATATTTAAAAGCAAATTATTGCCCCGAAATGAAAGAAAAACGGAGCCAAATGGCAAAGTCAAAAAAAGTTAAAAAATCTTAGATGGCTATATCCAAGTTTAAAAAATTATTAAATTAGGAAAGAATCTATAATAATGTAAGTTATTTTTCTGGTCACCGGTAATGATAAAAATGAAAAATTTAGGACAAAGTTATCCACAATAGCCGATATATTCTGGACAAATACATTTTTTTAAAAGTATGACAATCTCCAGAAGGAACATCTCTGCTGTGACTTATGCATTTTAAAAAGCGTGCTTTTAAGTTTTTGTTGGTGTACTTAAGCTAAATAGATGCCAAAGTACAGCCTTCCTACAACATTGCTTTTATTCTCATGCATCTGAGCAGGAAACGCTTAAATCAAAGAATGCGATTCTCTTATTTGAAATAGAGACGTGCAGAAAGCATTTGTGAGGGAGAAGGGTGGGCAGGAGTTGTACTCAGTGGACTTTTCTTAACAAGGAACGTTGCACTATCTATTAAGTGAAATAGCGAATGGGAAACTGTAAAGGACCAGGACTCCTATTAGGAAGGAATCTTAGAATAATAGTCTGTGGCCTCAAAGGCTTGTGATGTGTAGAGACAACTGAACCGTTGAAATGTTTCCTCGGTAAAATTTTATCTCCACTTGTGTAACAAAACGCATTCTCACATTTTAGGGAGAACATATTTAAAAGCCATGGAAGAGCGGCGAAGCATGCAGACCATTTATTTATGTATTTAAACACAGAAAATGTTTTTGAGTAAAATCAGAAGACTCAGATTTATGTAGGAGAATGAAGTCCCTCTTGATGAAGCTGCAGTTGATTAGCCTGTATGTTTGTTTGCTTTTGTGGGGTGTGTATGCTCTTCAAAGCGAGGAAAGAAGATAAACATGTTGAAGGGACCAGGAGGAGGCTCCAGACACTCGAAATTCCTCCTTTCCTATAAAATCCTTTTAAGATATACAAACAGAAAATTTTTTGAAGTCTTTTTTTGTAACCTAACAGACACTAACAAATTCTCTGTATATTAAAATAGAGAACATACAGTATGCTTACATCATGCCAGGCACATCACTAAAGGCCTTACATTTACAAGTTAATTTAATACTTTTGATAACCCTATGAAGAAATTAAAGTCTCATCCAGTCTACTGATGAGAAGTTGAGGGAGAGAGTGGTCAATTGCCCAGGGAAACAAGAGTGAGAGAGCCAGGATTTGGGATCCTTGTCCTCTGATCACTTGGGTGATGCTCTTAACTATCGCCCCCTATTGCCTCTGGAACGTTGATGATCTGTGGTGATCTTTAGTGTCACTACCCACAGGAGGCAGAAAAGACTGAAATTGAAATTTATTTCTGATTTTTTGGAAATGCAGGCATTATTGCCTTTAAATTATGCTTAAACCGTCCTTTTGAACTTCCTATTCTAACATAATTCTCAAATTTGCAATAAGATTCTTTACAGAGATACGAGGTCTTTTCTTTCCCTTCATACATCTTCAAAACGGCAAAACCTTAAAAGATAATAGAAATTAAAATAGGTGATATGGAGAGGTCTTAAAATTGATATTTAAGGGTGAATGCCCCCCAAAAGACAAACATAAGGTGAAATTTGCAAGGACATTACAAATGAACCATAGACAATATATATATATATATATATATATACACACACACACACTAATATTTAAGATTCTCTTCATAAAGCTAATGAGGAGTTTTTTTCAAATTATAGAATTAGAATCTCTGAAGGGGAAGTAGGTAATCTTCATTTTTAAAAATGAGGGGCTGGCCCCGTGGCCAAGTGGTTAAGTTCATGCGCTCTGCTGCAGCAGCCCAAGGTTTCGCCAGTTCGGATCCTGGGCACGGACATGGCACCGCTCGTCAGCCCACACTGAGGCAGCATCCCACGTGCCACAACTAGAAGGACCTGCAACTAGGGTATACGACTATGTATGGGGGAAGTTTGGGGAGATAAAGCAGAAAAAAAAAAAGATTGGCAAGTTCTTAGCTCAGGTGCCAATCTTTAGGAAAAAAAAAAAAGAGTATCTGTCATTCTGATGCATATTGGAGTTGGAGAGCCACCGACTAAGATTTTATGTTAATAATAGGACATTTGCTGACTGTCTACCATATTCTAAGTCTGGCACCAAACAATGAGCATGAGATAATACAATTTACCTTCAGAGGTATCCCATTCTTTTAAAAGAGACAGAAATGAAAAGCCAAAATTATGCAAAAACATATTTTAACACTTCTATTTAATTGTCAATTTATCTGGCTTTGTTGCAATTATGTATGTCATCACTATTACCAAATGGAAATAAAAATGTCTATTTTTCCACCAAATGGAACACCAGAACTAATTCAGATTATATTATTTTGCAACAATATATAAATGATTGTATTTTCTCCTACTTGGTCTTGATTGATATTTTTGTTTTAGAATTTTTATTACACTATTCAGAAAACATAGAAGGGGGTATGATTGTAGTAATTTATTACTGACCTGACGGCTACTAATAGCAAATGTTTTCCTCAAAAAATCAAAGCATATTAGCACTGAGAAAGTTGGTAACTTTGGTCCTTATTTTCCAATGTTCTTGAAAGACGGTCCTTGAACATCTTCCTGATCATGTTCAAATGTGAAAGTATTGTTCTTTGAGTATATATATTCCCTGTTGTAAATGTTCTGAAAGTTAGAAGTGTAAATTTACTTTTTCCATATTCTAAGTGTACCTACACAGAATTATTTTACTTTTCCTTTGCATGTAATTTGGTTCTTTAAATATTTTATAAAGCTGTACCTGCATCTATTTCCCTACACTATCTGCAGTTCCCTCTTCGACCTCCTTTTTTATTACTTCCCTCTACTCCCCATCACACTGGCCTCTTGCATCCTTCCACCTAAGGGAACTTGCATTGGCTCCCCTCTCTCACTAGACATCATTTCCTCAGATATTTGCTTGGCTAACTCCCTCACCTCCTTTAGAATATTTTCAATTAAATACTATCTTCCGAGTGACCTCTAACCTGAATGACTTATTTAAATTTAGAGCCAACCACTCCTCCAACACCACATGATAATTCAGATCTCTTTGATGTTGTTTTATATTTTCCATAGTACTTACCAGCTCCTAACATGCATACTTGTTTTTATTACATTTAATTGTAATTAAGATCTTTCTCCCTTCCTATAGGGTCATTTCCAGGAAGTAATGAATTTTTCTATCTTTTGCTAATTAATGTATCCCAAGTATTCCTAAGTATCCCAAGTATTGCTTGGAACTGAACATAATGACAATAAGTGATAATTCACTGGGACTCTATACTTATTTAATCAGGCACTAGACTTTGTTCATCTAAAGATGTTTCTCCTTGCTTGCCTGTTTCTTCATGTAGTTGCATTACCTCCATTTTATGTTTTTTTCATAATGAGGAGATATTAAATAAAATGAATATTCTTTATATTAAGCAAATACTCCATTCTAAGTAATTGCTAGGATTAGAAAATAGTCAATTTCAAAATATTACATGCTAAAATTTAACTGGTTATCTGTATTGTAAACTGACAGTGATATTGTTATTGTTTATCTCTAAATTCTGGAGTTATTTTTTCTTCCGAAATAAAGAAAATTACCTGTATAACAAGAATAATGCAGATTTCCTATTTATTAGAGATTGCTGAAACATAGTATGGCAAAACATCAGATAAATTCACTATTCTATGCACACTGTAGAAATCTAAGAAATATTAAACCTCCACAAAAATTCCAGATTGAAGTTTACCTGTAAAGCATTTATTGTGTTTGTTTAATGAAGGTTACACGTGCCATTTATAATTGTCAAACGTGCCTTGGCTAATAAGGAAAAATTCCTTTTGGAGATAAGCTCCAGACAAAATTCTGCCGTTTTCAACTTATTGTGTGTAACCTATTGTCTATACTATGTGAGTAATAAAAGGTGACTATTCCTTGTCAAAGAATATGTACTTTATCTATAAATTCTGTAATTGGAAATGCTAAACCTTAAGGATAATTACATTTCTGATGCTGTATTTAAATTAGAGCATATGAAAGAGGGAACTCATGAACTGACCAATTCCTCACAATCTTTTCAGAAATTGCCATGAGATTTACAATAATTTACATGTGGAGGTTTGATCTGTGCATTAATTACTGCTTTTTCTGAAACCAAGTATCAGTGATGTTCAGAGATTTCTTCTAAACAATGGGAATACTTTAACAATTATCCAGCATCCTTTGAATGCAGTGAGAACAAGAGCAAATGAAGTTTGCCAGGTGTGCTGATGGCTTAGCTTGGTTGATGTAGCTAAATCTGAAGCTCTTTATACAATAGTGCAATCTGCAAATAGGAATACAGATAATGTGTACAAATTACCTGTTGTAAGTGAATTCAGAGGCTCAGTTTTTATGTTATGTACCACGACGAGAAGAATTATCTGAATTGATTTAAATTTATATTATGAACAGATTCAGCTGTTTGTTATTGAATCACAACGTGTGCTACTAATGAAAAGAATCTCCTCTTTGTAAGATATTTCAGTTCACTTCTTCATTAAAAAAACAGAAGCAAAGAAAAAGTTCTTTCCTAGAAGGAGTACAGTATAATTTTAATGTATTTTTCGACTAAATGCTTCACATAATTCATCACACCACACAGTAGATTAGGAAAGAAAGATACAATAGGAAAGTAACACAGAAGTGAGTTAGCGGGGGGGCATGGGCCAGCCAATTAAAAGGACTATGATAGAAAAGATGAGAAGGAACACAAAGAGCAAAGTGCCAAGAATTAAAAATGAATTTGAACAAAATTAGAAAAGCTAAAGCAAACTAACAAGAAACTCTGTCCCTGGGAGAAGAAACAGATTCAAAGTGTTAAAGCTTGTTTTCTAAAAGACTCCTAATGCTGGGGAATCTTTGATTTATCTGGGAGTGGACCTTTTTTACAGAATGTGTATATTGTCCAAGATTTTTTCCTCTTTCCCAGCCTCCCAAGACCTCTCAGCCCTAGTCAAGCAAGTTCTTCGCCCTTAACTGTGTTAGATATCTAAAAGAAAAAGATCCAAAAGAGTGATTTAAATAGAGAAGAACCATCTCCCCACCTTAAATAGGAGCATAAAAGTAAGATGGAGACAAAGAGCAGTGAGTGATCTTCCTTCAGAATGAACTGAGGAGGTGATAGAAGCCTAGCCTAGACAGTAGAATAATGAGCAGTAAACAGGAAGCTTAGGATAAAATAGAAAGTGATATATATACACAGGCACACCGCAGAGATGTTGCAGCTTCGGTTTCAGACCACTGCAATAAAGCAAATATTGCAATACAGCAAGTCACATGAAGTTTTTGGTTTCCCAGTGAATATAAACGTTATGTTTACCCTATACTGTAGTCAATAAAGCGTGCAATAGCATTATGTCTAAAAAACAATGTACATACATTAATTAAAAAATGCTTTATAGCTAAAAAATGCTAACCACCATCTGAGCCTTTGGTGAGTCCAAATCTTTTTCCTGGTAGAGGGGATCTTGCCTCAATTTGATGTCTGTTGACTGATTAGGGTGGTGGTTGCTGAAGGTTATGGCAGCTGTGACAATTTCTTAAAATAAGACAACAATGAAGTTTGCTGCGTAGATTGACTTTTCCTTTCATGAATGAACAATTTCTCTGTATCATGCGATGCTATTTGATAGCATTTTACACACCGTAGAACTTCCTTCAAAGTTGGAGTCAATCCTCTCAAACCCTGCTGCTGCTTTATCAACTAAGTTTATGTGATATTCTCAATCTTTTGTTGTGATTTCAATAACCTTCACGGTATCTTCACCAGGAGTAGATTCCATGTCAAGAGACTACTTTGTTTGTTCATCCATGAAAAACACTCTTCATCCGTTAAAGCTTTATCATTACAGCAATTCAGTCACATCTTCAGGCTCCTCTTCTAATTCTAATTCTCTTGCTATTTCCATCACATCTGCAGTTTCTTTCTCCACTGAAGTGCTGAACCTCTCTAAGTCATTCATGACAATTGCAATCAACTTCATCCAAACTCCTGTTAATGTTGATATTTTGACCTTTTCCCATGAATCACAAATGTTTTTCATGGTATCTAAAATGGTGTATCCTTTTCACAAGGTTTTAAATTTACTTTGCCAGATCCGTTGGAGGAATCACTATCTACGGCAGCTACAGCCTTACGAAATGTATTACTTAAATGCTAAGACTTGGAAGTCAAAATGACTCCTTGGTCCAAGGGCTGCAGAATGGATGTTGTGTTAGCAGGCATGGAAACATTAATCACATTGCATATTTTTCTCAGAGTTCTTGGGTGATCAGATGTATTGTCAATGAGCAGTAATATTTTGAAAGGAATCTTTTTTTCTTTTTCAGTAGGTCTCAACAGTGGGCTTAAAATATTCAGTAAAGCAAGTTGTAAACAGATATACTGTCATTCAGACTTTGTTATTGCATTTATAGTTCACTGGCACAGTAGAATTAGCATAATTCGTAAGAGCTCTAGGATTTTCCGAATGGTAAGTGAGCACTGGCTTCAACTTAAAGTCACCAGTTGCATTAGCTCCTGACAAGAGAGTCAGCCTATCCTTTGGAGTTTTGAAGCCAGGCATTGTCTTCTCCTCTCTAGCTGTGAAAGTCCTAGATGGCATCTCCTTCCAATAAAAGGCTGTTTCATCTACATTGAAAATCTGTTGTTTAGTGTAGCCGCCTTCATTCATGATCTTAGCTAGATCTTCTGGATAACTTGCCGCAGCTTCTACATCAGCACTTTCTGCTTCACCTTGTACTTTTACGTTATGGACATGGCTCCTTTCCTTAAACCTCAAGAACCAACCTCTGCTAGCTTCAAACTTTTTTCTGCAGCTTCCTCACCTGTTTCAGCCTTCATAGAATTGAAGAGAGTTAGGGCCTTGCTCTGGACTAAGTTTTGGCTTAAGAGAATGTTGTGGTTGGTTTGATCTTCTAATCAGACCACTAAAACTTTTTCCATGTCAACAATAAGGCTGTTTCCCTTTCTTATCATTCATGTATTCAATGGAGCAGCACTTTTAACTTCCTTCAAGAACTTTTCCTCTGCATTTATAGCTTAGTTAACTGTTTGGTGCAAGACGCCTAGCTTTCAGTCTAGGCGTTCAACATGCCTTCCGCACTGAGCTTAATCATTTCTAGCTTTTGATTTAAAGTGAGAGATGTGCAGCTCTTTCTTTCACTTGAACACTTAAAGGCCATTGTAGCGTAATTAATTGGCCTAATTCCAGTATTGTTGTGTCTCAGGGAATATGGAAGCCCAAGGAGAGGCAGAGAGATCGAGGAACAGCCAGTCAGTGGAGCAGTCAGAACACACACAACATTTATCAACTAAGTTCGCTGTCTTATAGGGGTGTGGTTCATGGCGCCCCAAAACTATTGCAATAGTAATTTCAAAGATCATTGATCACAGATCACTATAACAAGTATAATAATAATGAAAAAGTTTGAAATATTGCAAGAATTATCAAAATGTGACAGAGACATAAAGTGAACAAATGCTGTTGGAAAAATGATGCCAATAGATTTGCTTGATACAGGGTTGCCACCAACCTTCAATTTGTAAAAAACACAATATCTATGAAGTGCAATAAAGTGAAATGCAATAAAATAAGGTATACCTGTGTACACACACACACAAACACACACACACATATGGCTTCAGATTAAATGAAATGATATTTCCTGACATCCAGTTGCCAAACAGTGATTAAGTATCCTCTCTACTGAAACATACTGTGCAGATGCTTAGAGTGTAGCTGTGAATAAAGCAGACACATCTCTGCCCTCTTGGAGTTTGCAATGTAACAGACAAGACAGGCTTAAAAACAGCAAATAATTAATTAAAATTTTATGAGTAACAAAATGACATAAAGAAGAAATTGATGGTGCTACGGGTTCATATAACAAGGCCATCCAACCTAATCTGGTAGAGATGGTCATGAATAATGTCCTTTGGAAATTTCAGCTGGTGTCTAAATGGTGAAAAGGTAAGCAGAAGAACCCCCAGTGTGGAGATTTTGCCAGCTGCTGAGTATGTCTACTCCGATTATGCATTCTCTAACTGGGAAAATAACTACAGGATGGGTTCGGGGACTGACTGGACCCTCTGTGAGATGGATCTGAGCTAAAACTCCATTGATCACCTGACCTCCATAAGCCCCTGCTGTGAGTGGCAGGCCACCATGATGTTTTGGGTCTCCTGAAATTACTGCTAGTTCAGAGCCAGTGTTCAGCAATTCCCAAAAGCTCTGATTATTTCCTTTTTCCCAATGCACAGGCATTGTGGTAAAATGCCATAAGTCCCTTTGGAAAAGGCTGGAAGAAAGATCAACAGTGCGTATTTTTGGCAGTGTAGCTCCTCAAGGGAACTCTGTTTCTTCTTCATTCAAGGGATGCTGGGTCTGTTAACTGGTTCAAGTTTGGGAATTCACTGAGGGGTTGTGAATCTCAATTTTTATGATTTAAGTTAGACTTTTGTTGACTTTTTTCCCTTGCCACCATTTCCTTCTTATCTGACTTCAAATTTTTCCCTGCCTCCACTACTCTTTTTAAAGTTACCAATGATCTCTGTTGTTACATTAACTTTTGGTCACATGATCCCTCAGCAGCATTCCACACAGTGGACCACTCTTTGCTTCTTAAATCACCCCACTATATTTCACTGAAAACAAAAGGGATTTTAACAAAACGTACATTTGATTGTGAAATTCCACTACCACGAAATCCTTTGATAGCTTCCTATACCCTTAGGATAAAGTCCTAAATTCTTAGAAGTCTCTTTACACAGTTATCCTCATCACTGTAATTATATTTTCTTTAGTGGTTGAAAAAAGTATATACATCAAATATGATCTCTTTCAAAATAACAGCTTATAAAAAAACAAAGTTTTAATCTTTAAAATAAACTAGAGATATTTGAAATACATGAATTTTTGTTTTACATTAAAACAAGCATGTAGAAACATTAATCAAAGTCTGATACTGCTCATTGAGAGTACTTAGTGAATAAGAAAAACAGCTTGGAATAAAACTAAAGGCAACAAAACCAGAAAACAAGTGGAGGAGATCCTAATGCCACAGACTCTGAGGGGAAAGAGAAGGCTCCAGGCTCATGAATTATAGGCAGTAACCCCCAGATCCGGGGCGAAATAATGCCTGGAGGAAAAATATATTGTGAATCAGTTCTGACACAAAATTATGCTGAATCAGTCCCACTTGAGATTTCACTAAGAAATAAAGTCTTCTCCCCATTAAATCCATTACCACCCCCCTAATCAGGAATCCTATGAAACTTTTCAAATATCCAGCAATAATATGCAAACACCACTACCAGAGCCAACAAATAATTCATCACAGGCTTCTCATTATTAAAAAGAAAATGTCCAAAGCAGGAAGGAAATTAGCAGTATTGAGAGGAGAATGATGTTTTTAAGTTATGGAAATTAATACACAATTGAATGCAGAAGAGATGGATCCGATAGGCAATAAATATTGATGATGTTGGACATAGAATAAAATAAAGGTGAAAACAAGAGACAGGAGGAATAGAAATCAGGATACTGGAAGAGAAGGACAAAATATCACTCACTTAATACAAAGTAATGTTTTACAAAAAGAAATTGCAAAGGATGAATTTTATTTTTCTCTTCTATTGTTTCAGTCTGTCAGTGGGGAAAAGACATTTCCTTGATTTCTTTGTAATCTTAAACTTGCATGGTCTAAGTATTGCAGTAGTAGCCATTATATAAAATAGCTGGTGTGTGTATGTGTGTGTAGTCAGATAGTGCCCTGCCCCAGAGAATGGTTTCTCCTCTTGACATCTTCAGTCCATTTCATCTAAAACCTGAAAACACCACTATTGGCAGTCATGTCATCAATTGCTCTTTCCAGCCATTTAGGGATGTCATTAGGCCTTAGGCTTTTTGTAACAAGAAAGGATATATGCTTTGTACTTTTTCTCATGTCATATTTGTCAGCCTTTCTGTGAAATTACTGCAGTGTTCTTATCTGCCAGATGTCAATGAAATTTGAAGGAAAGGAACAAACACTATAGATATTTCAGTGGATCCTGGCTTTAAAATGATGGAGATACAAACCCACAGACATACAATTGCTTTCAAAGTGTCTTTCTTCATGACATTAAAATATATAAATATGAAAATGGAAAAGCTAGAATCAAAGATAAATTCAGAGATACATGTGCTTATGGACAGAAGTGAAATGAAGTGAAAGGAGAATGTACAATGCAAAAGAAGGCTGTGAAGATGAAGAAAACAAACAGAAATGTATAAAGAGGAAGGAGAAAAAGGTAGTGAAAACTGGATAGAGAAAACAGTGAAGATGTATTGTGCAATTTGGAGGGTCTTTGATGTTCTACCTGGACAAAATCTCTTCCCCCTGTTTAATCATTTTACTTTGGTTTTATTTGAATACACACATTAAAAAAGGGTTCAGCCATTATCAGAATTTTTAGAAATGAATTATTAATGACAATATATTAGAACCAATTTTAGATGCTGCAGCAAAACACAGAGCCTTGAGGTAATAAAATTATTCTCTTGATTTTTAAGGGTATTTATAAATTGTATTAGCATACATCTTTTTATCTAATTATCCTGTCAATCCTGGGAAATAGAGCAAGTGTTGTATATTACAGATAAGGAAATTGAGACTTAAAGCACTAATAAGCAATGGAAATAAGACTAGAAAACTGATTTTCTTCCTCCCACCTAGGCCTCTTACTATTTTCACAATACAGCTCCATTTGTATCAGGAGAGGAAAATTTGGGTGATAAGAGGAATGTAATAAACAAACAAACAAGCGAACAAAATTAGTGTATGACACTGAAAACATATGAATTTTATCCAGAAACATCACAGTGATACTCCTCAATATTTTTTGAAAAAAAAAAAAGATACCAATGATGGAAAGGATATATGAATCATGAAAAGGGGAGAGTGGGCAATAGGTATGATACTACTGCTCAATTTTCCATCACAATTCTGCTTGATGAGGTGAGCTATTAAATAGATTCCTTTACAAAGTCTATTTTAAAGGTATATTACTCAGAATTCTCCAAAGAAACAGATATAGATATAGATATCTTTACCTATCTTTATATACATATATAGAAATATACAGATATAGAAACAGAACTAGAGAGAGAGAGAGAGAGAGAGAGAGATTTATTATATTATTATACAGTATTGTCTCACATAATTATGGAGGCTGGCTGGTCCAAAATCTGTAGTGTGGACCAAAAGGTTGGAGACCCAGGAGAGCCAATGTTTTTGTCTTTAATCCAAAATCTGGCAGATTAGAGACCCAGGAGAGTCAATGGGGTTGATGAAGTCTGAAGACAGTCTGCTGGAGAATTCTCTCTTGCTCAGGGGGTGCCAGTCTTTTTGTTCTAGTCAAGCTTTCAACTGATTGGGTGGGGCCCCCTCACATTATGAGGGCAATCTACTTTACCTAAAGTTCACCACTTACATGTTAATCTCATCCAAAAACATCCTCCATGTTGACACATAAAATTTTAACCATCACAAAGGTTATAGCCTCAATAGGAAGCTAAACATCCAGAGATGAAAATTGTACCTTCCTCTATAATTTCCACCCTGCTTTTGAGAAAATAATTTAATAAATATTTCTGAATATCTACTGAGTGCCATGTCCTTTCCCAGGCTTTAGTGGTAAAGTGGTAAAATTGTTACTGAACCAAAGTGGGCTCGGTTTCTTGGTGAGTTGAAATCAAAGCCTTCACCAGAAGTAGTTGTCACATACAGTACAATTTATTTGCAGCAAATAAGGAGACCACAGGGAATCACTTCCACAACCATGGCCCCTGAACTAGGGAAAACAGGTGCCTTTTATTTTGGATGCAGAAGGAATATTCAAAAGGGAAGTTTCAGCATCACAAGTAGAGGTGGGTATAAGCTGACGCAGGCATAGTTTGAAAACATGTTTCACATACATCGCATGTTATGCTAATAAGGCTTACGCTCCTCCTGGGGCAGAGATCTTCACATTAAAATGAAGCAAAGGGAACTTTGGGATGCTACTCTGTCCATTTGTGCAGGTGTTGCTCTTGCGGTGGGGTTTGGACCAGTTCAGGGCAGTTGGTGACTGCATCTCTTAGCAAAACTGAAAAACAACTTTGAGAAACAGTTAAGTGCTTTTGAAACTTCCTTTGAGATACTCATGGCCATTAGTTGGTGACAAAATTTATTGACAAGGCCCAGACCCTCATGCTTTTTGTACGACCATCATCCATAGCAATTTAATTCTGGGCCTATGGCATATGGATGACTTTGGTAGTTTAAAGCAAAGGTCTCTTTTCCCAATGTACAGAGAAGACCTTCTTTCTCATGGGCAGACTCCTCCTTTGACATCCTAAGTAACATAAACCCATTGGCAGTTTATGGCAGATACAAGCATTTAGCAATGGTTAGTGACACATATATCTCTGAACACCTAATCTGGGAGGAAGCAGAATTAAATATTTTTAAAAGCTTTCTATATTTTCTATCAATTTGTATTGAGATAATTTTTACCAAAAGACTTTACACGGAGATATAATTCCATTAAAGTGCTACCAATACTATATTAAGTCTGTCAGTATTGAAAACAGCTTTGAGAGGAAATATTCCGTGTATATGTATATTGTATTTTGTATCATATATTTGCACCAAGTGTAAAACCAAGCTCTGACTATAAACTAACAAGTTGTTTGGGTTGTGGAGTTTGGGATTCATTATTTAATATTAATAAATTTTATATGAGCCTGATACTCCTGGAGAAAATTTTTTAAAAAAATATGTTATATCCAGGAATGCTTGCCTATTAGCTTCCTAAGGCTGCTGTAACAAATTACCAGAAACTTGATGGCTCAAAACAATAGAAATTATTCTTTAATATTTCTGGAGACCAGACATTCTAAGTCAATAGGAC
This sequence comes from Equus asinus, assembly GCF_041296235.1. Taxonomy (NCBI): domain Eukaryota; kingdom Metazoa; phylum Chordata; class Mammalia; order Perissodactyla; family Equidae; genus Equus; species Equus asinus. Next base: position 116,557,183 of record NC_091792.1, on the reverse strand, counting down.
TAGGCTGAAATCAAGGTGTCAGCAGAGCCATGCCCCCAGAGGCTCCAGGGGACAATCCATTCCCTGCCTTTTTGGTTTCTATTGGCTGCTGGGATCTTTGGATTGTGCTTACGTCACTCTAGTCTTCGAAGCTTTCATTTTCAACTCTTCCTCTGCTCCATTTGCATATTGATTTCTCCTCTGTATGTCTGTGTAAAATCACCTCTGCCTTTATCTTAAAAGACTACTTGTGATTGCGTTAGAGGTCACCTGGATAATCCAGGAGAATCTCTCTGTCTCAGAATCGTTAATTTAATCACATCGGCAGAAATACCTTTTTGCGTATAAGGTAACATTTATTGGTTCTGGATATTAGGAACTGATATCTTTGGGGGCCATTAGTCAGCCTCTTTAGCAACATATGATTAATTTTCATTTTCATGAATGGATCAGTTCGGATAAATTGGATTATGGTACTGTAACAAATAACCCTAAAATATTGCTTTCTTAAAGCAACAAATGTTTATTTTTCCCTCATGCTACATATCTATCACAGTGTCCTTACACAGAGGCTCAGGATGACTGAGCCTTTACTCTTGGGAATATGGCCTGGCACAGAAAGGAAGGGACTGTGTGAATTGTGCACCACCAACATTTAAAGACTCCACCTGGAAGCTTATCTTTCATTGGCCATCCTAACCTCTGGAGATCCTATTTTGTGCCTAGAAAGTGAAGAACCAGAAATGTTGGTGAATGGCTATAACTATCACAGTGAAGTTGGGTGTTTCAGCTCAACATTCCGCTATGATATAAAGAAAATGGATTTGAAGTAAAAGTTAAGAATAAATTGAACTTACTTGAATAATAGGCTACCTTAAAATATACCAGGTACTATCCAGAAGACTTGGATTATTTTCTTGTAACTGATATTTGTTCGGATTTGGAAGCATAATTGAACTAGGTACTGTTGTGTGGATAAACCTAAACATATTTCCTTGGGGTGATGGGGGAAGATGTGATATTATCTCATACAACAGAGTGAATAACAAGCCTTTTATAAAGACTTTAATGTTTGTCTTTTGAGTTGCTTTTTCAGCAGAAAGAGGATATGGATTTTTATGTAGGGTCAAACAAAGGGCAGTGGCCAATGAAAACAGGGATGAATTATTGAAGTGTTCTGAGGCTAAGGAGAACTTGAAATCAGTTTTAGATATTTGTAGTAAGACCATGTTCTAAAGGAAAGCTTGAAATGCTGCTTTTGGGTGGATAGCATTTGCCAAGAATATATCATCAGCATTGGCGAAGAGAAACACACTTATCTGATCATCTTGACAAAGAGAATGGAGGAAATGAATGCTGTTTCTATTTATATGAAAAATATTTATATTCGATTTATATGAAAGCATGTTATAAACTGGAAAGCACTACACAAATGTAGGCTTCTTAATCCCTGAAATTTAGTGTGTTAATTCATGGAATATTTCAGAATTTATAGCTAAAACATGTAGAACAGATACACTTTTTACACGTCTTTTGATATCACCTGGTTTTTTCTCAACATTACAACCCCAAATTACAATGTAGGACAGCAAAAGCAGAGAAGTGAAATTAAGAACCTCTCTCTAAATTATCGGCAAAGGCAAACATGTTTAAAGTAGGTAGAATGAGATAAGTAAAAAAAAAGTGGTGACCTCTGGGGAGCTCAGAAAAGAGTAAGCCAAGAAGTGAATTGATGCAGGTGGTGGAGTGGGATAAACATCATAAAACTGTAGAGGTTAAAAAAGAGTCACATCATTGTGTATCATCCAGACAACAATTTTGAGGATGAAAAGAGAGTGATTAATAAAATCTCCAGGATAACACAAACAAACTGGGGCTCTCCAACCACACCAAGTTCTGTGTTCACTCTCTTTTTAATGTTTAAAATACTTTAGATTTAATTTACCCCAGAAAGTTTGTAACTTAAAATTCCCATTGATAAATAGTTACATTTAAAAAAATGAGCATTTTATAATGAAACAAGATTTGTACTTTTGTGCCTTCTAAATCTTATTAGATCAGTTAATTAAGAAATTGTATAAAAATGGGTCATTAAAATATTAAAATACATTTCTTCTTTTTTTGTTTTCCTAAAGAACAAAAATCTAAACCACTTAGAATTTATCAATTCAACAGATATCCACTTACCACTTACTACTGCTTTAAAAATAAATTATGAGGATGTAATGTACAACATGGGGACTATAGTAACATTGTATTGCATATTTAAAAGTTACTAAGAGAGTAAATCTTAAAAGTCCTCATCATAAGAAAAGAAAATTTTGTAACTATGTATATATACAAATATCAAATCACTATGTTTATGTTGTACACCTGAAACTAATATAATGTTATATGTCAATTATACTTCAGTAAAAAAATAATTATTAATATAGTACTTTACATTTATATATATGTGTATATATATTATGGGACACATACACTTAAATGTACATTGCACTGTGCCATCTAATTGGATATTTGAAACTACTTTCTGAGCACAATTAGGACAAATACCATGTTCATCTAGATGAAGACCAAATCTTGTTGTAAGTAACATGGCTGGTTAGGAGTTGGAAGATCATTTGATATAATATAACACAATAGTTCTCGAGAGTAATGTGTTTGTTTGGTGGTAGTGGGTTTTCAAACTATGAGAAGACTTTCAAACTATGTATGCTTATTCCATTACTCTTCCCATCCCAGCAATTTTGCATCAAACTTGCTCATTTCAGCAACCACTATACCTAGAAAACAGTAGAAAGCTCTTCTCCAATCTTCTCTACTACCTCACAAACTATCTAGTGGTTCTATTTTGGCTTGTGGTTGCCTGAGTTGACAAAATGAAATCCTGTGGCATGTCCAGTTGTTTCTCAGTGTTTGAAGTGAGTTGATAAGTAGTCGTATAAGGGAGGAAAAGCCTCTATCATTTTTCTCAAGAGAAGACCAGATACCCAACTGGAACACTCACATGGTACATTTGATGGATAATAATTCCTATTTACATAGCTTAAGATCAAATGCACCATACTTCCCAGTGTGCTCTCTTGAACCTCTTACTTAGAACTTCCCCAGCTTCTGCAGTAAATAAGCTTAAACAAAATTCCTCAATTGGGTCCTCAGCATCCTGTAAACTCTTGGGTTGGCATCCATTCAATTCCCCAGGCATCCACTGATCCTAATACATTCTTTTTGTCCCTCAATATTTTTTTTTTCACAAGAAACGTTAGTAATACATTTTTAAAAATAAGAAAGAAAAAAAAGGATAAAACAGTCCAAATTATATTATACACACATACACATTCGCAGATAGAAAAATACACAAAGACCAACACCAAAAAAATCAAAATGTTTTCCCCTTACAACTCATGCTGGTAGATAATGGTCTTAAAATACTCCCTTACAAGAAATAGATTAATTTATTACTAAAGCAGGAAAGTAAAGAAAAACAAAATGGTTACATTTTATTAAAAGACTTGAAGTATGTATATTCTGCTATAGTGCCAATTGCTACTTTTAGACTGAGACATATTCTTTGTTCTGATAAAGAAAACTTGTTACAAATCTATAATTAATTATTTTCATAATGCATAGGGGCAATAAAAAATAATTCTCTAGCTTTATAAAATAGCTTAAAATATTTAAATATACATAAGGCATTTAAAAACTATGCATGGTGAATGATTTCTTAAAGGAAATATTGACCTCATGATATTTCTTTTACTTGTATTTATCTATATTTTTATTGTTATTTGGTATGGTTAATGTATAGATGAGTACTAAGAGTACAAAAATAAATTTATTTGTAATAAACTGGTTAAAGAACTTCTAGAGTTTTGAATGTCTATATATTATTATTGTTATTCTAAAGAAAAGAAAAAGTACAGATGTTATATTACCTGGAGAAGTTGATAATATATTAGAAAATCTCAAAGTCATAAAATTGAAATCACTAAAAGGTCAAATGGTATTGGGTCAGGGATTCTTCAGAAAGTACACATGTTTAAAACAGATGAATAGTCCATTCTGTCTGAATGCTTGTATTTCCTTAATATCAAAAAAGCTAACAGAATTGGTGTTTTAAATAAAAATAACTCTTATTTTTTATCTTTTTGAAATTATTCATTTAAAAAATATTTCTCATTTACCTACTATACTCCAAAACCTCATTTAGGTGCCAATAATATATTCAAAATACTCTAATGGTCTCTGTATTCAAGGAATCACATTCCAGTGGAAGTAAGCAGACAATAAATAAAATAAATTTATAGAATATAAAATAAGTATTAACATATGTTAATGTTTATATATCATATTTATACGAATATGAGATATAAATTATTATATGAATACAAATATGAAATAAATTTAGATAAGTATAAACAGTATAAATTGAGACCGAGTGACGGCTTGGGCTGAGGGTTTGGAGTGGCTATTTTACATACCATGGTAAAGAGAAGATCTTTTTGAGAAGGACCATAAATGACAACAATGGAACATGCAAAGATCAGTGGGAAGAATGTTCCAGTCAGAAGAAATAAAGGAAAAGGTGATAAGTTAAAAATGAAGAGTATAAGATAGTAGAGGGAAAAAATAAGGATAAAATATAGGAGTGGTAGGCAAGGGGCAGAGCCAGTTGGAGCCTCTGGACAAAGGAGAACTTTTAGCAGGAACATGGAATGGTAACATTTTAATTTTAGACACTCATATTGGCTGAGAATATCGAGAAGAGTTGGAGAAGAGAAAAGAGGAAGGTAGAGTATTTATAAAGCTATCGGAATACTCCACATAGAGAGTGAATCTTAGCCCACAGTGGCTGTATGGAAGAAAGAAGTAGATAGCGTTAGGCTGTACTTAAGAAGTAAACCTAATTTAGAGAATTGCCTTCCATCAGCTCTGCCTGAGATCTACAGTCATAGGCATGGTCTCTCAATGTCTTCTCACACTGTTTGATTTTTATATTAGGAGTCATCCTCATATATGGTGTTTCAGTGTTAAAAAAATTTGCCTAATTCAGTTTAATTATGATGTTTACTTGTTTCTCATTCTTCTTTTTGTTTTGGGATGTTCTCTAAGAACTGGGGAAACTAGTAACATTCACTGAGCTATTTCAGATTCAAAAATCAATAAAACATTTTTTTTAACAGGTTCAGAATATTTCATTATTGGGATATATAATTGATTTAAAATAAAGCACATTTTTTACAAAATTAGCAATATTTGTATCACCAGGAAAGAGATGAACCAATTGTAGCCAGAGCTTACCAGAATCTAGTTAGTCACTAAATAAAAACAAAGAAGGTAGAGTCAAGTGAGTAATTATCCAGGCATGCTTTGTTTGTTGAAAGGAGTCTCTCTGAGGCAAAGAGGAGCTGAGAAACTGAGTTGTGAAACACCCCTCTGTCTTCTATTATCTACGGAAAAGAAATGACTGTCTAACCTACACCTATAGAAATCTGTGCTATGAAGAAACTTACTATGATCCAAAAACAGTTCCTTCTAGCCTAGAACATAACTTTATATTTTCCCCATATGGATCTCTTGCTAAGATTCTGTCTAGGAAAAATTAATGTCACTCAAAAATGAAATAGAGAAAATAATCAGCACAGGATTTTTATTATAAGGAAAAGAAAAGCAAGGGGAGAGTAAGAAAGAGAGACACAGAGAGAACAGAAAATCAGAAAATTCACGAATACTCCCCAGAAATAATTGTCAATAAAATAATATGACTTTATATGTTACCATCACACAGTGCAAGAATCAGTTTATATCTTGTACACACCAAGATCTCAAAGCATTATATACAAAAGACACAGAGGGACTATAAAAGATGAAATATTGCCTTGTAATGTCTAAAATGTAGAAAAATAGTCATGGAAATGAATGCCACTTTGGGAGCAGCAGAAGGGAGAATAAGCTTCACTGAACAGAGTTAAGGGCATGGAGAAAACCTTTGAGATGAGAAAGGAAATGAATCATGACTTAAACTGGATTTGAGAGGAAATGATTGATTTGGAAACTGCTCCAAAGTGTTCCAACATATGCATAATTGGTGTCTCTGAAGGCAAGACATAAAATACTAAAAGAGAAAAAGAAAATCCTAATAGTATAATTCCATACACTTTCCGGACATAAAGGAAAGCTTGAATTTATAAACAAAGCTGTATGGTCCAGTAATTCTCCTTCCACAAATTTATACTAAATGTATAGTAACACATTAATGAAATGATGTACATAAGCTAAGACTCATAGAAGCAATGGTTGTATAAAAAAAGAATGGATATACAGTCATGTGCCGCATAAGGACGTTTCAGGCAACAATGGACTGCATATACAAAAGTGGTCCCATAAGATTATAATGGAGCTGAAAAATTGCTATCACTTAGTGAGGTCATAGCCATCGTAATGTTATAGTGCAATGCATTACTCACATGTTTGGGTGTTTGTGATGATGCTGGTATAAACAAATCTGAACTGCCATCAATCAAAGTATAGTATATACAATTATGTACGGTACCTAATACTTGATAATGATAAAAACGACTCTGTTACTGGTTTATGTATTTACTATACTATGTTTTCTATCATTAATTTTGAATGTACTCTTTCTACTTATAAGAAAAATATTTTACAGTAAAACAGCATGCTGTGTTACACCGGCAGAAGCCTCATACATCTTGTGTTCACTGCCTCTCTTGATTGCATTATTTTCTCTTGTGCTTGATTTAATCTTGTGTGTTTTCTTCATCATGACCCCTAAGTATACAAACTCCTCTGCTAATATTGCTAGTAGGAAGCCACATCAAATGATTGACTTGGAAACAAAGTTAAAAGTGATGAAGGACTACAAAGGTGGAAGATCAATGATGGTTATTGCTCGCCGGTCAGTTATGTCCCATTCCACCATAGCTACAATCTTGAAAGAACAAGAACAAAATGATGGAAGCTATGAAAATATCTACTTCATTGAAGGCAATAAGACTAACAAAAATTTGAGAAATTAGACATGCAGAAACTTCTAATGACGTAGATTGAAGACCAAACACAGAACATAGCCATCTCAGTATCATGGCAATCATGGTCAAAGCAAAAAGTTTACTTGTGATGTTGAAAGAAAAGGCTGAACTTGACTACAATGTTGAATTTACTGCTAGCTCTGGGTGGTTTAAAGAATTCAAGAATCATTATTCGTTACACAATGTGATAGTAAGTGGCAAGTCTGCCAGTGCTCATGTGAAGGCAGCTGAAGAATTTTTGCAAACTCTAGATAAGCTGATTGTGGAGGAAAACTACTCTCCAAAGCGAATATTCAACAGGAATGAAACCTCCCTATTCTGGAAACAGTTGCCTGAAAGGACTTTTAGCCACTAGGAAGCCAAGACAATGCCAGGTTTCAAGGCTTTTAAGGATAGGATAAAAGTCTCATTTGGGAGCAATGTCACAGGTGACAAATTGAAACCTTTTGTAATCTGGCTCAGTGAAAACCCCAAGTCTTTCAAGCATATCAATAAGCACACACTGCCTGCGTACTAGAGAGCAGTAAGAAGTCACGGATAACCCAGCTCCTCTTTCAAAGTGCCCTCCTGAGTTGCTATGCCAATGAAATGGAGAAGTGCTGATTAGGGAATAACACACTTTTCAAGACTTTGCTGATTGCTGATAATGCTCCCAGACGTCCTCCTTTTATTGGTGATCTTCATTCCAATATCAAAACGGCGTTTCTCCCTCCAAACACCACCTCTTTGATCCAACCAATGGATCAAGGAGTTATAGCAGCTTTGAAGGCCCACTACCTGGGGAGGACCTGTATCTAAGCTATTGCTGCAACTAAGAAAGACATTGATGCAATTATGGAAGGATTACAACGTTTGTGACTGCATCAAGAACCTTTCTTGGGCTTGGGGTGATATCACCAAGGAGTGTATGAATGACATCTGGAAGAAGATACTCAAAAGATTTGTCCATAACTTCAAAGGATTTGCCAAGGACAAAGAGGTTGCAAAAATCAGCAAGGCTGTGATTGAAATGACAACCAACTTTAGCCTAGGTGAGGATGAGGATGACAATGAGGAGCAACTAAACGTGGTTCCTGAGGAATTGACTAACGAGGAGTTGTTGGACGAAACAGAAATATGTAACTGAAGAAGAGGCAAGACAAAAGGAAACTGCAGGAGAAGAAAAAGAAGAATCCTCAAGAAAATTCACAATGAAGGGTTTAGCAGAAGATTTTCAGACCTCAACAAGCTCCTTAAAAACATGGACCCTAACAACGAAAGATTTTCATTAATAGAGAGAAACGTTCATGGTGCATTATCTGCTTAAAAGAAAATCTATGATGAAAAAAAAGAAGGAAACCAAGTGCCGACTATGGAGATATTTCGCAAAGAGTGACACCTTCTCAAGAAGAACCTCAGGCATGTCCTTCAGGAAGTATTCCAGAAGAAGGCATTGTTATCATAGAAGATGGCAGCTCCATGCATGTTATTGTCCCTGAAGAACCTCCAGAGGGATAAGATGTAGATGTGGAAGGCAGTGGCATTGATGACCCTGACCCTGTGTAGGCTTAGGTCAATGTGTGTGTTTGTGTCTTAGTTTTTAACAAAAAAGTTATGTATGATGTGTTTGTGTTTTAAGCTGTGTTATTACAAAAGAGGCAAAAAATAAAAACAATTAAAAATTTATAAAGGAAAAAAATTACAAACTAAGGTTAATTTATTATTGGAGAAAGAAAAATATTTTTTATAAATTTAGTGTAGCCGAGGTATACAATGTTTGTATAGTCTACAGCAGGGTACAGGAATGTCCTAGGTCTTCACATTCACTCACCACCCACTCACTGACTCCCCCAGAGAAACTTCCAGTCCTGAAGTTCCAATTATAGCAAGTACTCTATACAGGCGTATCATTTTTTTATCTTTTATACCATATATTTATACCTTTTCTATATTTAGATATTTTTAGATACACAAATACTTACCATTGTGTTATAATGCCTACTGTATTTAGTACAGTAACATGCTATGCAGGTTTGTAGCCTAGAAGCAATAGTCTATACCACATAGCCTAGGTGTGTAGTAGGCTATACCATCTAGATTTGTGTAAGTACACTCTATGATGTTCAGACAGTGATGAAATTGCCTAACAATGCATTTGTCAGAATGTATCCCCATCGTTAAGAGACACATGACTGTAATATGATTTCTATCAATATAACTTCTTAAATGAACTGTAATACACTCACGCAATGTCATACTATGCAGACGTTTTAAAAAAAAATAAGAGGTTCTACAGAACTAACATGGAAGAGCCCCAAATCATATTTTTGGGTGAAAAAGAATGCTAGAGAAGTGTAAGTGCATGTGAGTGTGTGCACATTTGCCTGAGTATGTGTGTAAACTTACACACGCAAACACACACATTGTGTGTCTGAGAAGACGACGCTAAAACAGGATTAGGTGTGTAAAGTATTGTCAGAGTAAATAGTTTTGAGGCAGAGAGGGAGGGAGCTATAGGTGGTGAGAAAGCTTTGAGATTGTAACCCAGTTCTTCCCCTATGAAGAGAGAAAGAAGGAAAAAGGATTGTATTGGAAGAATCAATCACAGACTATAACACAACTTTGGTCAGGCTGATGGGGAATCTTCAAGTCAAAGTCACCCGATGGAGTGTCCTGTATCTCAAAAGAACAGGCCTGTATGCTTAGTCACTGGCTAGAAGCAGTCCATGGCTGACAGCGTGTATATGCTAGTGAATTCAGAGAGCAGCAGTTGGAGCCATTGGTTAATTACATTCCCCAGAGCCAGAGACCAGAGCGGCACATTTTTATGCCTGCTACAATTCACCCTTTTTAAGAAAAATATCTATTTTACACTTAAATTTGGAAATAGCTCCTCCGTAGCTTTTCCATGGGCCTCTCTTCCTGAAGTAAAACATAGAAGAGATGTTAGAGGGGTGATCTGTAGCTCTGGTCACTGCATTTGGCTTGAGGGTTGCAGCTGTACTCTTCCTCTCTCTCCTATGTCATCCATGCTAAATTTCACTTGTCAGCTATCACTTCAGCACGTCTTTGTAGCTTACTAAAAGATGTGACCCAAATCTTCATTCTCAAGGGGTCATTCTGAGTTTAGCATAGAGTTGCTGTACATGTCCATTCACATTAGAAGACGGAAAGAAGAGGCACTCAAGTTGATCAGCTAGGTTTCACACATCCTTCTTTTCCATTGTATAAAAGCAGCCCTGCCTCTTTCTACTGATCAGAGTCAATTACCCCTGCCAGTATGGTGATTTCATTTCTCACCTGTTGGTCCCTGGACATAAGAATTCCCAAAAACATTGGTGCACCTTGTAATTTGTAGTCTGATGGAACCCTTGCTATCACCTTACAAGAGTATGTCCCCTTTGTGGACTAAGACTTCCAATCTTGAAGTGCTCAGGGGTATAGGGAGAGGAAGTACAAGTTTCTTTAATGGGTCCTAGGAATAGTAATAAATGGAGCCATACCTGCTTCTGCAAGTTGGTTCTGGGACCTATGTAATCTTCCTCCTGGGGACATAACACCACATACATCCTTAGATTTAACATCTATTGTTTATTCTGAATCATGGTATATCACTATTTCACGTTGTTCCTTTTGAGATAGAAATTCAGCTGTGTATATAAAAAGCTGTTCCAGATTTTTATGGGGCCAGTTTTTTCCAGATGGTGCCTTGTGTGATATAATCCTTCATTGTGAAAAGGGTCCTATAGTCATATGCTATGCTGTGTGAAATTCCATGGTTGGAGATCCAGTACTCCATAAGCTCCTGTATAGTGGTTCTGGCTCACTCTTGAAAGCAGAAATGGCAAATGCATACTCAGAAAAAATGTGTGTCTCTGAAAAGATAGGTTTCTGAGTTCAAATTGGATTTAGCTGAATATAGTCAAGTTGCCATCAAGTTGCTGCTTGATTCCCTTGAGGAATAATGCTAGATTGTAGATTCAGTGTTGGTCTTTTCTGGACTCTTGGACTTTCAAATATAGCAATAGCTAGTAAGAATCTGTGTTCTTGGGTTCCTGGCTAGCCTCTCTCTCTGCTACCTTGAACTTTTTTTGAGCCTAGAGGATAAGTTCTGGAAGAAGCTTGGCTAATATCAACTGGCCGAGTCATTTTGTCTATGTGGTTGTTCAGTGCCTCATCACAGTGTCTGATTTCTAATAGGCTTTAATGTACACTACAAAAATCTTCTTACCATGTACTCACTCATATAAATATATCTCTAGAGATCTCTCTCTATAATACATATATACCTCCACATGCTTGTATCTCAGACCTTCTTGTCTTTTGTTGTATTAATTTTCTATTGCTGCTGTAATAAATTACAACAAACTCAATGGTGTAAAATAATACAAATTATTTATCCTATAGTTCTGTAGGTTGAAGCCCAACACTAGTCTCAGTGGGCTAAAATCAAGGTGTTGGAAGAGCTACATTCCTCTCTGAAAGCCCTAAGGGAGTTTCTGTTTCCTTGCCTTTTCCAGTTTCTAGAGGTTTCCACATTCCTTGACTTGTGACCTTCTTTCTCCAGCTTCAAAGCCAGTAAAGTTATATCTCACTTAGTATTCTCCCATAGTTACAACTCCCTCTTCACACATATGGAAAAGTTCTTCCCTTTTAAGAGTTTATGTAGTTAGATGGGCCCATCCAAATAATACAGCTTAATCTCCTCATCTCAAGTCCTTTAACCTTAATCACATCAGCAAAGTTTATTTTGACATGTAAGGTAACATATTTTCCGGTTCCAGGAATTAGGACATGGGTATCTTTAGGGGATGGGAGTATTATTCTTTCTACAACACTGATTTTCTAGTTCTTTTCTTTCTAGATCTCTGTTCACATACACAGGCCAGCGGTCACTGTCACTGTCTGGCAATTCATATGCATTCTCACCTGAGGCCACCTTTTCTCCACCCAATGTAGACTACAGGGTACCCTGATGTAGTTATGTCTGTTGGCAAGATTTTCCATCTCTACCATCTTTCAAGACATCCCTGAATGTGACTGTAAAGCAGCTATCATTCATTTTTTTTTTCCCAGCCTGAGACAATCTGTCTATAAACTTTAGATTGTTTTTCCTCCTCCTTCAACTTGTCATCAGGACCCCACCCCACAATATGGCCACAAGAACAGTGTGGATACATGATCATGCAGCTTACTCATACGTTCTCATCCTGCTTAGGCTCAAAGCAGAACAAAATTTATCCATCTTAAGATTGCCTACCATTAGACTCATCTGAACTTTTACATTTAGTACTTCCAACAGAACACAACTCTTAGTGGTTCAGATTTCTTTGGAGTATATTGTGACAGAGAGTGGGAAAGTTAATATGCTGAAGAAAAACTATGAACGAATATTGTTGTCCATTTCACATGAATGCAAACTGTTTCTCATCTTCTTATGTAATTGGAATGGAAAAAAATAGTATTTACCAAGTCAATAATCACATTACATGTGCATGAGACATTATTTAACGTGCTCTATCAGAAATACAATGACCAGCAAAGCAGCTGTGATTGGGGACCAGTACTTGGTTAAACCTGCAGTATTCCAGTCATCTCCAGTAATCATCTGGTTTCTGCAGATACTGGACTGGCAAATGACGTGGAGATACAATAAAGACAACCAGCCATACATCTTTAGGTCTTTATGGATGACACTAATCTATTTCTATCTTACCTCACAGTCTGAGAACTCAGTTTAGGGGTTACTCTAACTGCTAAGTATATCCATTTCAACTATGTACCTGGGGACTTGGGAAATGATTTCTCGTTGGATTCACAGAACTGTGGGCCCCCTATGAGCCAGGATCTCCATTTATTGTTTGGTCCCTGAAAGCTCCCACTCGTAACAAGGGAGCCTTCATAGCTTTTTGGGTCTATTAGTACTAATGTCTATTCAGACCTTGAGTGCAATAGTCCTTCAGATAACTGGGTATTCTCCTTTCCCCAAGACTGGGAGAGTCATCACACTATAAACTTTACGGTGTTAAAAGCTCTTTCCTCATCGTAACATAGTTACTTGTTCAATCAGTTGGTTCTATATTTAAAATCTAGCTGACATCTAGAAGTGAGCAAGGAATTTTTGCTTTGGGTTGTGGCGAATGTCCTCAACCTCCTGCTTATACAGATGGCTAGACCCTAGCTTTAATAGTTATTTTTCCATGAACCAGTACTGAGAATCTGCAGCAACATCCCTCATTGAGTAGGACTGTATCATTTAACTGCACTGTGGGTAGAGATGTATGCAAAATGTGGATAGTGGTTTACTTTCTTCTCATTGGGGTAGGATTGGACTATTTTATTTGAATGGAACCCCATCTGCTCAGCTTGTCTATATAATCAGTGTCTCTGTTTCTACGGCAACTATTGGACTATATAGCACAAACCTTTCTATACCAGTATAACATGGAGGGGTGAAGAGTGTGATGTGAAAGGAAAATTACAGATAGCTCAATGTTTCTATAGCCTATATTAAAAGAAAGGAAGAAGAGTTGTAGATGTCAGAGCATATCTTTTTTTTTTTTTTTAAAGATTTTATTTTTTCCTTTTTCTCCCCAAAGCCCCCTGGTACATAGTTGTGTATTCTTCGTTGTGGGTTCTTCTAGTTGTGGCATGTGGGACGCTGCCTCAGCGTGGTCTGATGAGCAGTGCCATGTCCGTGCCCAGGATTCGAACTAACGAAACACTGGGCCGCCTGCAGCGGAGCGCACAGACTTAACCACTCGGCCACGGGGCCAGCCCCCAGAGCATATCTTTAGGAAAGTGATCAGAGGAGAAAGGTCTGAAATCTAGGACACATTGAGCAGTGACAAAAGGGCATTAATCATTTGCATGAAAAAGGGAAAATTTAGAAAGTACATGATAATTGTCTTCCACTGTCTGCAAATTTGCCATGTGTAACCTTTGCACAGGGATTTTTCAGCTTACTTTGAAGTCATCTTCATGAATATACAGATTACTAGAGACCTATGTTGCAGTAGAATTATACCCAAAAAACCTTGCATGTGCTTCTACAACTCCTTGGTTGTGAAATTTAACACCTATGAAATTAAATTCAAATTTATGAAAAGACTTGGGATCATTGGAGAAAAACCATAGCGTAAATGCCAGGAAATTAATGTATGTACATATGTATGTTTTGGTAAAATTTGAAACTATTGCAATAATTTGTTTTCATATTCAGTTTCCTCCAAGAATCATGAAATACTTTAAAATAAATGAGTTCAATTGCTTTCAATATGTGAATAAAATACAAGTCCCAGAGAGTTCAAATAGTTCACTTTAAATGCTACGGGGAAAAGATTGTCATCTTGATTTCAAAGTATATCAGAAATTCCCAGTTTAAGTCATATGTTCCATTAAGTCTATTTGTAGAATTATGTTAATTGATAATTAAATAACTGTTATTAATAGTAACATTACTTACATTTACATTTTAGCCTACTAAATACATTATTTCCTTTAATCTTTAAAAAGCATATCTGTAAAAACAAAAGGGCATGTGTTTACATCGAGGAAACAGAGGCAAAGAAACAGTCGGTGAGTTCCCTAAAGTTGCCTGGGTAGTAAGTAATGGACCAGGCATATGGCTAGTAGGTAATAGACCAGGGGTAGGAAGATCGCTACCTTTTAGTGCAGATCTCTTTTCACGATTTTAGCATTTGCATACCTCAGTTCATGTGGTATTCTGAAGGTTAAAGATGGCTTTTGGTCATTTTATCTCCCATAGCACCTGTAAATAATTGGAAATCAATTAATTAATAAATGAGGTACAGTTGTATTTTTCAGTTCAAAATATAGTCATAAATAGTTGTCAATTCAATAAACGCCAATTGTATCATTCATGGAAAAAATGTGTATAGTCTTCATATCAGAACTTCTGATCACATTAGCTACTCTTTATTAATATATTAAGTGCTCTCTTAAAGAAAACTTAGATTTAGACATAATCTAAGAACTATAGAAAACAAGGAACCATTATTATGATTATTACCAATTTAATAATAATTGAAGAGAGTTTTAGGGATTTAAGTTTGTCTTTTTTTAACTGACTCCTTGATATACAATGAAACTTGATTTGGTTAATAAGGGTATGAAAATGATTTTATGAACCAATGTTGGTAATGTGAATAATGGTGAATTGAATTTAGTTTTACATCTATATTATGTGTACATTATGTGAATAAAGAAAACTATTAGATTTATCTTTGAAATGAAATAGGTATAGAAGTAGGGAATTACACAAAAGAATGTACATATTATCCATTTTAATAATTTAATTAGTCTTTATAATATGCTTAAATGGCTAAAATATAATATCTTTTCTTCAGGCTTCTACATGTTTGTGAAGTTTAAATTTTTTTTCCAATTCTTTAAAAGTGAACCATGAAAATTAACTAAGTTAACTAATATACAAACATTCGCTCATTTGACATGTGGAATCATTTGCTTTGTGCATTCTCAAAAATATACCGCATGCAAGAATTCCTCATCCTAGCAGATAAGGCTGGACGAGTGAATGCTTCAATCAGAACTTCATGTTATTCAGCAGTGAGGAGATTTCAAATACAAGAAAAATCACATTGACTTATCTTTCAAATATCAATGCCTGCTTGACAATGAGAATAATTACGTCTACTTAGATTTGCTTATCTTTTAAGTTCTACCCTTAAGATGGTCACAGTCATGTGACTGAATACAAATTAGGTTTTCAGGGTCAGAAAACTTATAAATAAACAGCATATTTCATAATAAATTTAAACAGTTTGCAGTTTCTTTCATAGTACTGGACAAAGGAACTTGCTGTAACTAAGCGGGCTTTCATACAAGAGGCCACATCGACTGCATGCTATATCAGAAACAGTTCTTTCTACTCCTTGAGTTACAAATATTAGAAATCTCAAATATAAAGCTGGATGTTGCGATTGTCAGTAAAGATTAAAAAATGTGCAGTTCCTGTAGTTCAAGAGACATAACCTTCTGAAAGTAAGAGGAAAAGACTTGCTCTGGTTTTCCTGCTTTTCATCCATTGTAAATGAGCTGGCTGCTGGTTTGATATAATTCTGACAGGCGCTCTAGCCTGTGAACTCTTCTTCGTTTTTGCAACTAGACTGTCATTTGGATTAGTCAGAAAATATTTGGTTAGCAGGATGTTAGAGATAAAAAGAATGTGTGGAAGTTGTCAAAGATTTCTGTTTAAATTTAAAATGGAAACAAAGCCCAAAATACATTGTAGAATTATAGAATTTAACAGCTTCTCAAACAACAGGTGTAATAGTGTTGTTCTGTATACCCAGTATCCGGCACTGTTAAGTGGATTTGGTTTTCTTTTGAATGTAAACCTAGTAAGTTTTTAAGCAATCCCTGTTTGTGGATTCTACTCTCCACTCTCAATGGAAATTTAACAGATCATAAGATATATGGATTTTTCAGAATATCTTTTCCCAAGCAACATACTTCCCACAAAAGAAATATACAAAAACTAGACTCTAATACTGAGACTACAGTTGGTGATGTTTATCTGACACAGGTATTATCGAAACTCACAACATTTTTTGTGAACAGTACCTCCTCTTAACATATATTTCATTCTTTCACCATAGCATATTCCCAATAATGGCTATTCTCTCATCAAGGTTTAAAGTCTTTCACCTACTCCCAGCTTCACTTCCATCCAAACAAAAGAAAAGGTTTCTTTCTCATTTTTCCCCAAAACACATAGTTAGGAATCATCAAGTTTTATTTATTTATTTTCCTAATTTTTGTATTTTAATTTCAATGCTAATCTAAACACACACATGCGCACATAACCATTATATGCTGGATATGTGTGTGCATGTATATATGTGAGTTAGATTGTCTGCATCAGCATTTTATAGGCAATTAAAATCATGCCATTGTACTATTGTTTTTGCATCTCTGTTTACAATGACTTTGGCAATGGTAATAGTTTACATCAGAAGCTATTGTCAAAAGAAGCGACAGACTCAACATATTATGATACATGTACACCAACTGAAAGTCAAATGATGCCATGATTGCAGTAACAGGAGCGTTCCAGTAGTCTGGGTAGAGGAAGTGATAGAAGAGTTGAGTATCCCGAGGCGCATAGTTCTAGAGAAGTGCTGAACTTAAAGAAACCAGTTTTATGCCACACCATATAATATTTAGTTCGTAAGGGATTACATTTATGAACATTACCTCCTCTTAATTTAAATGTTATCGTTTAACTACTTTTTTGTATTTAATTATAAAAATGTGTGCTCATTTTGATCTCTTTACATGAGCTATGAATTAATACCTAATTTTGTTATTTTATATATTTAAATAACATTATTCTTAAAATAATCTAAGGTAGCACTCAGGAATTTATGAAAATTATTTTGCCCATTCAAATGAATTTCTTCTATAACATACTCAAACTTGAACAATACTATTCTAGGGATTAATATATTTACTAGGAAAGTAAAGATATTGTAAACTTCTCCCATTTTAGTAAATAAGATTTCTCATTGTTATTTGAGATAAGCTCGCTGTTTAACTATACTCTCCTTTTAAAATATTTCCTTGCTTCTGGGCATCTAAATTGCACCATGCATACAACATCTTCAGTTTTGTGGAAGTAGCAGGAAGAAAATCTATTTCAGTGTGGGGTGTCTAGGTTTCCTTTGCCAGAATTTAATGCTGAATATTCATACTATTCACATAAGCACAGGTGACAGAATGGTTAATGCCATCATAAGATTTTGTATTTCTTTGAGTCAGCTGGATAAGTTCTTTGGGAGCTTTTTATTTCTCATATGAAGTAAGTTGTTTTGGTTTGCTCATTATTGAAATAATAAATTCAGTAGTAAAGGCAATATCCCCAGATAGTCTCCTTTATTGTCTGTCCCAGCTCTCATTTTAGCACATGGAAAATATCATCATCCTGTATATTCTGAATTCTCAAAGCTACTTAAAACTTAGGTATTTCCTATTACTCTAGATATATTCTTTTGGTATTGTATGTTCAAATGTTTCTGCGCTTTGCTAGATGCCACTTGGTTTGTGATTCCTATTCAGTCATTTTTTTAAGGGGAAACATCTATGGCTGTATGCCACAAACTATATAGCACAAACTTCTTGTAGTATTTACTTCAGACTGTGTGGAGTAATCAGCCTTCAAGATAGCCATTGACGCTCCTTGCCTCTTGGTATTCAGATGCTAATATAGTCCCCCCTTATAGTGAATTGGGCTTACTTAGATAACTGTCTTAGTTAGTTCAAGATGCTATAACAAAATATCATAGACTGGGTAGCTTAGATAACAAGCATTTATTTATCACAGTTCTGGAGGCTGAGAGGTCCAAGATCAAGGTGGTGGCAGAGCTCTGATGAGAGCTCTCTTTCTGGTTTGCAGATGGTCATCTTCTAGCTTTATCCTCACATGGCAGAGAGATAGAGGGCTCTAGTCTCTTCCTTTTCTTGTAAAAGTACAGTTCCCAACATGAGGACTCCAACATCATGACCTCATCTAAGGTCCCACCTCCCAAAGGTCTCACCTCCAAATACCATCACATTGGGGAGTAGGACTTCAACATATGAATTTTGGAGAGACATAAACATTCAGACCATAGCAATAGCCAGTAAGATGTTGCATAAATTATGGGTGTGACTTTTGAAGGTAGGTCCTAAAAGATGCAGCTTCCATCTTGTATTTTGGAACCATCTTCTCTGGGGCAATCAAATTGCCATGTTATGAGGACACTCAAGCAATCCTATGGACAGGCCCATATGGTGAGAAACTGAGACAGTCTGTCAATAGCCAAGTGTGTGAATCATTTTAGAAGCAGATCCTCCAAACACAGTCAAGCCTTTCTATGACTGTAACGCCAACCCCTTGACTGGACTTCAACATCACAAAAGACCCTGAGCCCTAATCACCCATCTATTTGGCTTCCAAACTCCTAAACCACAGAAACTCTAAGATAACAAATATTTGTCATTTTTAAGATGCCAAATTTCAGGGTTACTTGTTACATAGCAAAAGGTAGCTATTATACATGGACCAGCTAGATATATGTTGTTGTGATTTTTCTGTTTGAGTTTGAGAGGAAAAAAAAGCTTCTCCTGACACCAGGAACATGGCCTGACAGTAATATCTAGGTCTTGGTTTTGTTAGAAGTTGGCCTGGCATTCACAGCTAGGCTGTAGTGTTCTCCTTTCGAACACAATCTCGTAGAACAAGAAAATAAAAAAAGATACTCTGTGTCAGTGATGAAATAAATCAAAAAACAAGGCCACTCTGTAATCTTGTCTAAGTACAGGTAAAAATAAGGTCACCATGTAAAGTGCGGAAGTACCAAAGTTTCCACCCTGCTGGCTAACCTGGGTGACTGCTGCTTCTTTACGAACTGTAGACCTAACTTTTTAAAATTCCTCCTGTCTTACAGAAAATGAGTATTAAGATATCAAATCATGTAATTGCCCCTGCCTCTTGAGAGCCTCTGCTCCAGAGTAAAGACCCCATACTCAAATCACCTATCATAATGCCAAATCCTATAGCAATCTTTGTAACACTCTCATATTGAGATGATCCAAGGTTCTGCATAATATATGGTCTCCCTCATTGAAACAAGTAACAAGTCCTACTTTCTTTGACTACAAGTGTATATCTGGTGGTCTTTTTCCTGGTGGCCATTGACGAGGTCTTGAAAACATCCATATATTTAATAATAATTTAATTAGCACTTGCCCTCACTCATTACATCGATGGATAACATGGCTTCTTAAGCCCCAAAGTGAATATTCTATGAGTAACATATTAGTGATACTTTTTGAACAATAGGTATGGAGTTTTCATTTTCCTTTTTTAAAATAAACTTTTTAGGAGCCAGGGAAAAAAATTAAAACTTCTTGCTGTGCAAATCTCACCAAAATTTATAGAAAAAACTGTTAAATATCCTAGTCAGAGAAGAGATTGAAAGACTTACTTCTTGCTATCGATTAAATACTTTATCACACTAACCCTCTTAGAAAATATTTTCTTGTAATCTTCAACAAAATATTATTTTAGCATTTTAAAAATCATTAGCCATTGAGTAGTCCATTCTTTTCAGTACTCTTTAGAATTCAACATTAATTCTTTCTCCTTTTTTGTTAAAAAGACATTGCTAGTAATTATTTCTAATAATAATATTTATTGATTGTTTCTCTGTGCTAGGCACCATTCTAAACGCAAACTTCATATCTCAGAAATCTTATGAATTGTTATTATTCCTGCTTTACAATTGATTAAACTGTGCCATAGAAGATTTGAACACGTTGTCGAAGAGCATGCAGCTCTAACAGTCAGAACTTAAACCCAGGTAAGCCGGTGTCAGAATCTACACCTTAATCATTATACCTATCGAGCTTCTTCCTGTCTTTTAGGTTTCCTAAAAATCAGCCATTGCTTCTCTTCCTTGTAATTCATTTTAATTGCTTGCCTATCTAATCTTTCTCTAGTTTAGATAACTCTAAGCTACTTTTTAAAATATTACATGTAATATACTTTTATCTGCCTACAATTATTCATGACTCAAACAGACATTCAATGTCTAGTTAAAGGATTGGTAAATTTCACAAATTTCTATCCTAAAAACAATTGTTTTTCACTTATTTCTGACATTTTAAATTCATCAAGTACAACAAAATGGAGGTTTGTGAAAGTTAAGATTGTTTATATAGGTACTACTTTCAGAAAAATATTATGCAAAGTTCCTAACTATTTTTTTATTGTAACCTGTTCAAAAGCAACCCATTCAGTCTATAAATTAAAGAGGATATCTCTACCTCTAAAAATGCATTTTGGGCACAGTTTTTGTTTTACTGTCACCCCTTCCATGGGAGGTCTGCCTGAGACATGTCGGTATCCTACGTAGACCAATACTTTAGTACTCTTTCAAGCTGTTAAACTTTTAAAATATTTTAGCAGGTATTTTTTTTCTTAGTGAGATACTGACACTGAAAATAGGTAAAGACCTCAGAAAACCGTTGGTGGCATCCTTCAGAAACAGTTCAATTTTTTAATCATTTCAGGGGTGGCCTCAAAATTTTGTAGCCCATGCAACACAGATGTTTTACGTTTAACTACAATTTAAGCTGGAGACTAGTGAGGGGGTGAGTGCACCCCTTGTTAACAAAATTTACAAGAGTTCCACAAAATGCAGTAGCAAATCACTGCTTTTGGGGAGAAAACAAAATTAGAACTTACAGCTTTTCACTCATTCTTATCTTTCCTATTCAAGAACCTAAGCTAGGTAAGGGATTTCGCGTTTGTGAGAATGAACATGGATTTCTTTTTAATATTTCTTTCTTCTCCCTAAACCTTCCTGTTTGTTTGTTTTTCTCATTGTCTTTAGCTTAACTCCAGAAGTTAAAAGCATGGGTTTGGGAGTTTGACAGACCTTCCCTGACTCCTGCTTATACTCTACTAACCAGCCTGTGGCCTTGGGCCAATTATTTTACCTCTCCATTTCTGTGATTCCTCATTTTTATTTTATTTATTTATTTAATTTTTTTTGAGGAAGATTAGCCCTGAGCTAACTACTGCCAATCCTCCCCTGATTGCCGAGGAAGACTGGCCCTGAGCTAACATCCATGCCCATCTTCCTCTACTTTATACGTGGGATTCTTACCACAGCATGGCTTTTGCCAAGCGGTGCCATGTCCGCACCCGGGATCCAAACCAGTGAACCCCGGGCTGCCGAGAGGCTTAGTGTAGGAACTGAACCGCTGCGCCCCCGGGCCAACCCCTGATTCCTCATTTTTAAACTCATGACGTAGTAGTACATATTATTGTGTGCATTAAATATAGTAATTCACATGAAACCCTTATCATAAGCATTTGGTAAATACTTAGTGAAAGCTCTTAGATAGTTTGTCTTCTCTCCCTTTTTATTGTGATGGCCTTAAGAATGTATGTCATACATCTCCAACTGCAGAGAGCATTATGGACCAAGGGCCCCAGCTGCTATGTTCTGAAATCCGAAGCCATGTTAACACTGAAAGCTTGCATACAGCAGGCTTTTGCCAGCCGAGAATTGAGTGTGTGGAATACCAAGGCAAGCTGTTCCTGGGGGATGTAGGACTCTTGAAATCTGACTGTAGGTTGAAGGCTTCTGAAGACCTTGCCAAACCTTCCTTAGGCTGCATGGCAGTCTAGCATACTTCTACCAACTTTCCCTTCCTCTCTTCTTCCCTTGTGGTCAGACTTGCACTGTGGTCTGGTTTCTCTCTCATAGTCCCCATAATCCTTCACACAATTACCCTATGAAAATTTTTGCACTTCTACTCTCAGGTTGGTGCCTGATTCTCAGAGAATCGAGACTTCACACAAGCAATTATCTTTAGAGTACCTAGCTCTTTGCCATCAACTCCCCTTGGACTGCCAGCTTATATGCACTATATACTCACTCCTACCTGTATTTTGCTTCCTCACTTCCTTCATCTGCAGTATCTTGCCAATAAAACCCGAGAATCAATAAATAGGAAGGACCAGCGGCAAATCTATGACATTTAAGACATGCTTCTCAAGAACTAAATCGGACTGCCCCAACATTGCCCTTAGGGATACATCCTGAAAATATCAAATTCCTAACAAATAGGTAACTCAGCCTAGTTTAATCTTTATTAGAGAATCAATAAAATTCCTCCTGATCATTTTCACAGAGAAATGGGATGAAACACATGCCAAATCTACTGGTTGTCAATTGATTAAGAAGCAGTAAATACATTTCATCAAAATGTAATTCAGATTATAGCCATTACCACAAATGTTCTTGTATGTCTTTACAAATGTCTGTCTAAGAACATTTGCCTCATTTTTTATACAGGACTTAGCCTTTCAGTGCTGTAAACTTAGATGAATCTCCAGGTGGGAAGGGACATATCTTTAATCAATCTGGTACTTCCCAGAGAGAACCCTCTCTCTTTGGACTGCTTATACTTTGACTCCTGGTACTCCAACACGAAGGCACCCCAGGAAGACATCACTTTCACTTTATACTTTTGCCATAAATCTGTACCCCAGTTCTACTCTTCTTTCAATTTTAGCTCAGAACAGGTAACCTATAAATTCAGGTAAATAAACAAATAAATATACACTTTAATAAATATTAAGACAGAACAGAAAAGGAATCAAAGAGAATATAAGAATATAAATATAGCCTGTCTTAAAAAGGGTGGGTGTACTCTACCACCACAGAGAGCTTGCTCTCGGGGCTGAAGGCCCTGCTCCAGTTCTTATTGGGATGCAATCAGTTTGTTGGTGCTTCAAAGAGTTGACACAGCTTTGCTGGTATCTTTTAAGGTTTCCTTTTGCCTACCTTCTGCCCCATCTCTTTGTTCACTCCTTCCTTGATGCTTTTGTGGTAAAGATCCAAAGAGTGAGATTACCTGAATGCAGCCCAACTAGACTCTGTCTGAAAGTTCTGCTTCTTTTCCAGGTAACTGACACACAGTGAATGTGCTCACCACTTCAGGGGAGACCCTGTTGTTCACCAAGTGGTGTAACTTGAACTTCATTTTAAGTCCAGAATTATGGCTCTAATATAATAAATCAAAGCATTCATCTAATGGGTGTCAAGAAATAAACCAACACTAGATTGTGGATCTCTGAAGGAAGTGGAGCATTATAAGCCTCACAGTGCCTCCAATTTATTTGAAGCTCAAAGGAATTTTGAGGAGGAAATGTTTAATCTTTTTTAACTTTCCAAACACTGGATGCCTGAAAGGTTCAATAGTGCCCTGTGTCTCCTCTGAACTGCTGGCACAGGTGTTAATTGGCACAGTTACTCGGTACCAGCCTCTACTCAGTATCTAAACATGCAGCACAGAGACTCTTCATTTCCTCATCTCTGCAGGCCACATTTGAAAGGACCAGGATTAAGTGAAACTAGTAAATCAGATTAGAAATACAGAGGACATACAGTAGTCTCAGCTCGCAATTTGAAACTAGCTTCTCTCAAGAATGCTAATTTCATGTAGATTGTCTTTTTTATATCTCAATGGAGACTCCAGCTTAAATGTAAATATTACAAGCAGTAGGAACTAAGACAAATATTCCAAGAGAGAGACAAGTAATCTAAGAAAAGCACAAAAAAGGCAATTCACAAATGAGGTAAATTTGTGAGATTTATAATCAAAATATGAAAAGAAAATGAGATGCCAGCTTCTTCCTAATAAAATGAGGCTTTTTAAGACAGAAAATATCTATTGTAGTCCAAGAATTAGGAAAGGAGGTATCCCCATCCATAGCCAATGGGATTATAAATATGTGTGTATTTTTCTGGATGCAATTTGCTAATATAAAAACCCTATCCCTGAGGAATTTCTTCTGCCTTCCCGTCTCCCTTAGAGGATGTCAGTGGAGGTGGCAACCATGTTATCTAGCCTCAATCTTGTCCTCAGCTATTTCATAAAGTCTCAGATCATAAATAGATAGATAGAGTCCGAAAGTCTATTCACCATAAAGCAGCACATTGATATGAGAATACAAAGAAAACTTGCAGGCAAAAATTAGGTGCAGATAATATGTGGAGGGGATTTAAGAGCCAGATTTTTTAATGGGAGAGACATATAGTCCTGTAGCTGTCAAATCGCTTGATAAGAGTCATATCTTATTATAGTGAAATTTCTGAGATATTTCTCCTAAAAACCAAAAAAATGTGAAAAGACCAACCCAGCTCTCTCTCAGAGTCACCAATTCCAGTGTCAGGCTCCAGGGATGAGAAAATAAATAGATAATTCCCTTTGTGTTTTTAAATTGTTAAAAAAAGGAAAATCTGGAAAAAAATCAAAATCCATAAAATTATGCATATGCCCTTTAAACTGAGAATCCTGCAACTAGGAATTAACCTGAAATAAGTAATCATGTCTGTGTTCAGTGAATAAACCGTAGTCATCACAAATGAGTTTTTAGTATTATGAAATTGCAAACATCTAGAATTTCCAAATATAGGACCTTTGTTAAATTCATTCACTCATGTCACAATTATTTACTAAGTGCCTGTTATGCTCCAGGCACTTTTGATGTTCACACCAGGGAACAAGACAAATTTTCTTCCTTTGCGTTAAATTTTATTGAGGGTAGTCCATAAGGAATACTGGATATGTAGACATTAAAACTGTAGTTTAAAAGGAAATTTCAATAAATGCAATTCACAATTTTGAAAAATAGTATGTGTATGTACGCATATAAAAGAAACACAAAAAATTACACCATTCCATTTATAGTAGGCTCACGGGTGATATTTTAAAATCTACATTATTTT
Source organism: Equus asinus (assembly GCF_041296235.1). Lineage (NCBI taxonomy): Eukaryota > Metazoa > Chordata > Mammalia > Perissodactyla > Equidae > Equus > Equus asinus. The sequence continues at coordinate 116,531,838 of NC_091792.1, read as the reverse complement.
CTGTCTCTCTCAGTGCAAATTCCATTACTTTAAATAAGACTGCTTTCTCCCTATACATTTAATTTCTCATATTTAATAAAATTATCTAGTTTTAATATTTTCAACAGTCATATGATAAAAAAGATACACTGTATTTGAATAAAAGAAACATGCAAACACATACACAATTATACCATCACATTTGCAGTAGATTCGAACATGATTCTTTTTTTCTCCTTGCTTTTGGTTTACACAAAAATGTGGACCACTCCAAAAAGGAAATATCACAAAGGAATAACCATGGTATTCCTGTGTCTAAGATTTATAAAGTGGTCAAATGTGATGAACTGACACAGCTGAAATAGGAATCAGCATGGTTTAATGATTGTAAAGAATTTGTCAGTTATGGACCTTCAAATCCTAATTCTACCATTTCTGGGTTGTGAGATAATGCACAATCTTAACCTCTCTGTGTCATCCACAGAATAGGGATCATAAGATAGGTCGCTGAAGTATTTTTAGATATTAAATGATAAAATATTCAAATGTTTAACAATGTACTTGGCACATACTGTGTACTAAGTAAGTGATAGCTATCATTATTATTAAATTAGAGGTATACAAAAACTTCTCTACTGTCAGCCTTTCACAGTGAAGGGCTATCAATGCGTGGGAATAGAGAGCACCTCAGTTTTCCACACATTAGCCGACTCCAGTTCATGCAACTGCTTAAACTCTGGAGGCCAGTTGGTATTCCAAGCATAATTGCAAGTGTGATTGGCTTTGTGGGTGATAAGAACAAGGGAAAAACACAGTCATAGTAGAATGTAATTCCCCTAAGAAGGTTCCAGTCTACATTACATAGAGATCAAACAGTTCAAATGCTCAGACTTGAGCGTTCAAAATGAATTTTTGAGCTTAGGAGTGGAGGAGGCAAGAGCCATTTAATGATGCTCCTATCTTATATTTCCTTCCCCAGACTCAGTTTATTTTTTTCTGTGAGGATTGGGGGATGTTGAAAATTTGAATGATGCATAGGTTTTGATTGGAATATTTGAAGTAAAAAAGATGTATTTAAGGATTTTGCTAATTGATGACTGGGCAAAAGAACTGATAAAAGCTTAGCGATTTAGCTGGTATCTTTTGCTACAATATGTTACAGAAGCTAAGTGAGCAATGGGTCCTATATCTGACTGATTACCAGAATTACCTGGGGAGCTTTTTTGCATATTTACCCAACCCACCCCTGGCCTTCTGGATCAGGATCTCCAGATGTCTCTTTTAACAATGGTCCATGGGGGATTCTAATTGAGAGTCATGTTACGAAACCGCTGGTCTAGAAAAAGACTTTATTGTGCTGTCCATTGATTTCTAAGGATATGTAGTGTAATGTTTAAGGTATGTTATTCTGATTTTTTAAATAATTTTGCCTTTAACTAATCAATTCTATCTTTCATTAACTCAGCTTTTTTAAAATTCCCTTAATATAGTTAAATGTGTTTAAGCACGGCCTTAAGAGTTTAAAATCTATGTGGCATACCTCACCAGCAATGGAAGACTGTTTAAAGACAGCTTACCTAAGGATTTCTGTATTAAAGACACCTTACTGAATTATTTATTTTTATTAAAATCAATTTCTAAGGAAATTTAAAGTTGTATGTTGCCTAGATCCATTTGGACTAACACTGGCTCCTGTCTGTGAGCTCCTAGCTCCTCAAAGAATATGTTGGGGGATCCTAAATAAGTCTTCTATTCTGTAAATGTTTATTGAGTGAACAAATGCTTAAGTCTATTAACTTCCCACAGTTAGTGATTGAAAATTGACTGAGTCCTAACTGATGTGCCTAGCACCAGGCACTAGTTCTTAGAAGGTAGGTCATGAGAAGAATGTCACATTACACTTGCTTTTAAGAAGTTAACAGAGGAGACGGGCAGGTTTTTTGTTTATTTCTTTGCTTTATTTTTATTTTTTTAAGCTCACTTGCTGGCTTGCTTGTTTCCTTCCTTCCTTCCTCTTCTTTTGCTTTCATCTTTTGTTTGTTCTCTTTTAACTTGTGAACTGACCCTCATATTATCCATTCCCAACCCTAGACGTAACTGAGGTTTCACAGCCTAGCAGGAGATTAAAATTTAATAATATTCCAGAACTTCTGTTTGTTTCTGGGGTTTTTACATGCCTGGATGTATTTGGTCTATGACTAACAAAATGTTATCTGTTTGAGGACTCAGGAGACCCAAGAGAAAAGAAGAAGCCTCAAGAAAACAAACACACAAGAACTGAATGAGGACATTCAAAGGGTTTCCATTTCTGGAGTTCAGACATATCTCAAAATCCAGAAAAGTCTTGGGGTAAATGGACAAATGCCTATTTTTTGAGGAGAATAAAGAGTCTCCTGAGAAATAATTCATTCTAAGAGGCATGATGAGCCTGACTCAATAACAAAGACTTGGCTATTGATGATCAGTAGAGATTTTGAATACAGGGAGTGACTGCTATTCAAATCTATTCTTAACCCCACCTCTCAGCCTTACCTGTGGGACAAAGTGAGAGAGAGGACTGTAATTACCAGAAAAAAAGCAGTAAGTAAATAAGAATGCATAAAAAGTTTTAGCAGCTGTATCTGGCACATGAAAATAGCTCAGTAATGCAATGACCATCATGATAATGCTGATGAACTTTGTTTTTATGTAGTTACTCAATTTTGTAGAGGGCCCAAAGTTAAGTGATATGAACTGTTATTTTCCCTGGATTTTGTTGTAATGAATTGTGATTGAAATATTCTCTCCAGATTGTTCTTTCATATATTCAACAGATATTTTCAGAGTTTGTGCAATGAGCCAGGCTCTGAGATAGGTTCCTGAACTCACAAGAATGTGAAAGAAATTACGAGGAGTTTGTAGACAGAGAACAAAATTTCCATACGGTGCAGCAAACGCTGAGACACTCAAGATAGACTTACGGGACCAGAAAACGCCCTTCCCACAAAAGTGAAATGACTTTGATGTCTGACCCTAAGATCTAATTAGTATCCAGCTGTGAAAAAGAATGTGGAGACAGGGAGTGGGTATAGCAGAAGCGTTTCTGACAAAAAAAAAAAAAAAAAGTATTTACTAAGACCCTAAAGGAAAGAAAGAACATGACCAAAACAAAAATTTAAAGATGTTAACTGCGATTGCAAAAGTGTAAGTCACACACACACAGACACACCCACACAAATCAGTGTTATATATTTGTGAATATCCAAGCTAAACATTGAAGTAATGCTACACACTGAGCAGAAGTTGATGTAACTGAACTGAGCAATAGATTTCAGAAGTCCGGTTTTGTATTTACTGCTGTCACAGTTCGTGATAGCTCTTTGAGCTCAATATTATGAATACAATTTACCTAAGAGGAGATTTCTTTGACTTATAAAACTAGCAAAAGAAAAAGAGACTAACTACATTTTTCCTTTTTCTTCCCACTAAATATTTTCTACTTTTACAAGGCTTGTGGGTACTGATAGGGTACACAGACAGAAGACCTCACAACCTCCTGTGGAAAATATCCCCTGATGTTCCAGCCCAGAGTAGATCCATTTCTCACTGTTTTAGTGTGTCTGTGTGTAATTCTTGATCTTGCCCCCTGGGCACAATATATTTAAGCAGGAGTGGACACATGACTCAAACTAAGCCAGTCCAATTTTTCCTCCTGGGAATTTGGATTCAGAGACATCATTCACCTTACTATCTTTTGATCTCTCAAAATGAAACTCGGATTCTGTGAATCCTGACGCACTAAAGGGAAAGAGACGTTATTAAGAAATATTTACTTTTTTGTTTTTAGCAAACACATATTGTGCTTACTGTGTTCCTGTCAATATTCTAAGTAAGGATGTGGAGAATGAAGAGATAAGAAACTACACCAGTCCAGAGGAGAAGAGATAAATGACATGCAGAGCTGTTTGGATTCAGAAAATGTTTCAGTTTCAGGGTCTAGTTCCTCCTGGGGCCTGAATGCACCAAATAAAGTTTCTATCATTGTCTTCAGTGAGATATCCTTTATGCTTATAATAGTGCTCCCTGATAAGTACCTAACTTATTCACTTATTTATTTACTTTATTTCGGCAGGTTTATTCTACCAAAACAACATCTCCAACTGTCCCTAAAATGGGGCTGGGCAGGTATACAGCTCTCTCCTCAGAAGTTGTTCATTGTTCTTTGGAAAGTTAAAAATATGTGAACAATTCCTATATAAATAGTGAGATAAATATCTTTAATAATTCAATTGTTTCACCAAATTATTAAAGAAGAATTTGCACATAATTCAACATTTACTTTAGCAAGCTGAAAAGCTGAATTTCCTCAACCTAATTTTTTAAAAAATCATCTTAAGAAAGTGATATAAACTAGCTTTTGGGAATTATCAATATTATTCTTCAGTACGTTTCACGTGACCTTAGTGATACCTTGACAACCGTGAGAGTGCTACTTTTCTATCTATAAAAAGTAGTCTAATAATTACTACTTTGACTACTACGTAGTCATTTTATAATAATAAAAAGTAGAATCAAAATGAATTTATAATCTGGAAATGGCTCTTCTTTCAGAGAGTTGGTTAAAAAGTCATGACCAAGTGTCTAAGTATGAGGATTTTTTATTTAGTTTCCACTTGACAATTTTTTAGTTTCTCTTACATACACAAACTTTTTGCATAGTGTTTAAAATCTCCACAATTTTCTTCATTTTACAAAAGAGAAAACTAAAGGCAATAAAGTCTTCGTAACTTATTCAAGTCTACGTAGAATTGAATTCAAGTCATTCAGATTTTGTAGTACAAAATTTCTTCATTATGTCATCCTGGCTTATATGGAATCATAGCTGTTTTCCAGAGGAAAAAAATATTTAATAAGGAAAAATCCTTCATTTGTAGAACTACTTATAAAGAAGTATCATTATATTATTTTCTTGTTTAAAATCATTTCAATAAACCTGATGGAATATAAGGAGTTTTTCTGCTTTTCTGGAACATATAATTTCTAGCAAGCAGTGGGACTCAAAGCACATCTATTAGGTCCTGACCACAGGCCCAGATCCTCCAAACCCAGTGGGCAAACCAGCTACAGGCAACTGAAGACTCCTGAAAGGCAGGGACCTTGCATAAACAGCCATGAAAAACTGGGTTCACCACTTGACAGATACTGATTTGCTATGAAGAAAGGATGTGGGAGGGGCCAGCCTAGTGGCATAGTGGTTAGGTTCAGCACACTTGGCTTCAGTGACCCAGGTTCGTGGTTTCAGATCCTGGACTCAGACCATGCTGTAGTGGTGACCCACACACAAAATACGAAAACATTGGCACAGATGTTAGCTCAGGGCCAATCTTCCTCAAACAAAAAGAGGAGGATTGGCAACAAATGTTAACTCAGGGCTTATCTTGTTCATCAAAAAAAAAACAAAAAGAAAGGAGGCAGAAAGAAGCTCTTGTGAATATTTTGCTTGTTTTTTATAGATTGGAAATATTTTGGAGTTGCTAAAAGAAAAACAAAATATAAAATAGTGTTTCAAATATTTAACATAACGTTGTTAATTTTCAGTGACCAAACATTAAGAAAACCATAACAACAAAAGGTATTTTAAATTGTACCTACTTTACCTGAAAATATACCTTTAACAATTAAGAATAATAGACCAAAAAATGTTACATTTCATACTTTTATGTAGAATTCCCTTAGGCCTTCTCTTTCGCAGTTTACGTATATTCTGACACATCACATAGGCACAGCTTCGGTGTCACAAACCACAGAGGAATTTGGGAGTCCTGAATACTGTGATCAACACATGTGATTTAACTCATCCTGAACTCTGTTTGAACAGATTCATTAATCCCATATGCTCTCTGATGGATTTATCGCTATCCCATCTGGTTAAAAGCCACCAGCCCCTCCACTTAAAACACTCTATTTTAGAATTTGTCCTTACTTTATTATAGGCTTTCCTATTTTTAATCATTACATATGTTTTCAACATTTCATTTTTCTGCTCCATTATATTCCATTTATATTTCAATATGCTTCCCATCTGTCTATCATATCTTCATGTCATGTCTACTGTTTTCTATAATAGTTTCCTTCTGCCCTTTATTGAAGTGTCAGTTTTATGCTTCCTACTTTAATCAATATCTGTTTGGAAACTACTTACTTTTCTTCAAAGGATGGCTTTGGTGTATAGAAATTTTTTCATTTATTACAACAAACTCTGATTGCACGTACCTATTTTTCTAAATGTCAGCCTTCTATCAATGTTCCGAAATGTGTCTTACTTTAAATCTGCTCAGACAATAATTTTAAATGTAATAAAATGTCTGTCTTCCTACAAAATACCATTTCAACAGTTAGCATATTTTAAAATTTTTTTTTCCTGAATTGCAAAGTTTTAATACGTTTCTGAAGTGGCTCTATAATAGAAAATGCATCTTAGAAAATAATCTAGTGTAAGAAAGGATTTTCAAGGGAATATGTTTCTTTAAAAAAAATATTATATTTTGTCAAATAATGCTATCCTTTATAGTACTTGGGAAAATTACTATATTAATAATGAGTTAAAATATTGGCTATACATAAATTATATAGAGAACATTTTATTCCTTGTCTTTAACAATTTAAAGTGTTTAGATGAATTCAATATTTTCTAATGCTATAGCTGAACATAAATTTTTGTGGAGTTCAGTAAAAGAGTGGCATGCAAAGATATTAAACTCTGTGTCATTCCCTTCTCTCATTCTTCCTCTTATTACTACCCCTTTCAAGGTTAAATTGTATCTATCCATTAGTTATTAATAAATTACACTATCTAAATAACCATATAAACTAAAAGGCACACCTCAGGGTATACCATGACATTCTTCGAGAATTTATGATATTGACATTGGTAACCTTCACGAGGCTGAGAAAAATCTAAACTGGTTTTAAATAATGTGATGTTTTTTCTCAATTCCTGATAAAACCAATAGTAACACAAGGAATTTGGGAATAATAGAGAGTGTGATCCTTTAGGATCAGAGTGCCCTGAATGTGGAGTTTGAAGCATTCTTTTACTAGCTTTATGATATGAGCTTGATGAACAAATGTTTTTTCATCTAAAAACTAATTTCATCTATCAACTAATATCCTGCCTCACAGGGTATTTGTGAAATCAGAAATAGCGTTTGTTGTATGCTTAACATAGAATTTGGCACATAATAAGCACTCACTAAATCACTGTTTTTTTCTTGTTCTTGTAATTAAAGAAATGGAAAGAGATCCAGGGTGGTAGCAATGAGTAGGGAGCAGTGAAATGTGTTCCTTCCAAAGCCACACATCATGGGCTGGAAAATCACATAAAGAATAGAATAGAGCCTTGAATGATGTTCCAGTCACTAGTTGGTGGCAAAAAGAAAGAAAATGAATTCTAGTCTTTCTCTCCTCTACTTGGGTACACATAGAGTGGCTTTAATAATAGAGACATGAGGTGGTGATGTAGGATTTTTCGTGTGTGTGTGTGAGAAACCTCAGGCCAGAGCTAATGTCTATTGCCCATCTTACTCTTTTTGCTTAAGGAAGATTGTCACTGAGCCAACATTGGTGCCAGTCTTCCTCTATTTTATGTGAGATGCTGCCATAACATGGCTTGATGAATGGTGCTAGGTCCGCGCCTGGGACGTGAACGTGTGAACCCCAGGCCACAACTTAACCACTATGCCACTGGGCCAGTTCCATGATGATGTGGGACATTTTTGATGTTCCCGTGAGGTAATGATGTAGGATACTTTAGATGTTCTCATGTTTGACAAATTATGAAATTTTAAATTATCTCAAAAATCTAATTGCATGTTTGGAAATTCTGTAGACAACAACTGAAAATGAAATAATGTTAAAAATGATATTTCCTTTTATTAAAATGTAGGATCTCTGTCATAATCAAATCAACCTACGATCAAAATTCAAACTGTTGAGGATAAACTTGAGGCAATAGCCCAGTTAGGTGCAGATGGGTGTTATTGAACTTGAGGCTATCTCCTATGCTCTCAGCAGGATAAGTATTGAATCTACTTTTCTCAAATGTCAATCAATGCACTATACTACTCAAATAAAACCAAGTCAAGGCTACACACCTCTCTATTTTTATAGTTCATTTGTCTGGATTGCTCCACATTGATTTAGTACCTTTGGAAAACTGATGAAGGCTTTACAATTTGGGGCATTTTGGATTATTTATATAGTCCACATGTATTCATGCAAAAAGAATTAGAGAGATTTAAAAGGTTTAAATTTAAGGGAAAAAGAGGAAAGGAAAAATTAAATCTGACATTTTTTGTTCTTTTTCAATGTGGATAGCAATTTAGATAACGATTCAGAACATTAGTTTAGGAACAAATTACTGTTACAATGGCATTAAATTTTTTAAAATTTGGAAAATGCATTTATCCAAATAAAATTATGAATTAGATATCCATCATATCTCAATAAAGCTGAAATTTAAAAATTATGAATTAGATAATACTGAAAAGATAATCATAACATTGTGGAAAAATATTAAAGCTCTTTTTAACTACCTAGTTTTTCAAGTCAGAAACTTTGGAAGACATATTTAACTTTTCTCTTCCCATATCTGATAAACCACCAACTTCTAGATTCTACCAAATATCTTTTCAATCCACTGTTCTCCACCAAGTTGACTCTAGGATGTGCAGGGTCCAGGTAAATACTTATTTTGGGGATCCTATTTATATAAGCAATTTGATTTAAAAATTATTCACCAGCTGATGACAAGTACAGTGACTTATCAATGAAGATTTAGAATAATTGATAGAGAAGAGGTACTTAATTTTCTTATCTGTCCATGTAAAAATTATTCATAATGAAACACCATATCTTCCTGTTCAGTTCTAGGAACCATCTCTTTATGGTTTTTATAGGCAAATGTGTCATTCGTGGCTAATGTCTTATCTCCCACTGTGATGAAAAGCTATCAAGTACATTACTGTTTAGAACATGTCTGTATTGAAGCGATAAGTATCTTCTTGCCTTTGCAGTTCCCTCATCAATTATTTAATGATGGTTACATTCTTACTTGTGATGCTGCATCATCCATGGTTCATCCCCTCTTTCTCAAATCCTGCCTTCCAATGATTTTCTCAAAAGTTGTTAATGTACTCCATTGATGATGACCATGAATGCAAGTCTTACCCAGAGTATGCAGGAACATGTGAGCTATTAGTCATTTTCTGGACATATTAATTTATTTTAAAATTTTAAGATAAATACAGAAAGAACAACACATCATCCTACTACATCTTCGCTTCAACACATTAAGCTGTAATCACTGCATTCCTAGATTGTGATGTCTTTCAATATTAATTGTACCCTTGTCCTTCATACACAGTCACCTGTAGGTGGCGAGAGTAGGCAAGAAATCTGTGGGCAGAATGAGAATAGCAGTTCCATTTGCACAAAGAACATCCACCCCTAATCTGACGTGGTTTAAGCTTGTCAATGTTACCACATTAACTAGAAGGGTCCATTAGCTTTGCAGAGCAATAGTGTTGAAAACCCTCAGAAAAGACAGATGTAGCTCTAACAAAACACTGACTGGCATGGTGCATGGAGTCTGCAGATGAGGTAGGGTTACTATCCTGGGTACCGTGAGCAAGTGGAGGCACAGGGTAAAGATGCTTGTCACCACCCAAACTGAGAAGCTATTGGACAGTGGTTCCCAGCCAGGGTTGATTTTGTCACCCAGGAGACATTCGTAACGTCTGAAGAAATCATTTTAACTTGTCACAACTAGGGGTTGGGAGCATGGTTGATACTAGTGTCTAGTGGGAAGAGGCCAAAGATGCTGTTTAATGTTTTACCATGCACAAACAGTCCCCCTGGTCCCCCAACCAAGGGATTATTCAGCTCAAATGTCAACAGTGACAAGGTGGAGAGACTATGCGTCCACCCAAGACGCATTGAGGCAGAAACTCAGATGTGCAAGAGCCAAGGAAATTGTTTACATACACTGATTAAACCTAAAGGTAAATAGCGGACTATTATTACAGCAGACTCCTGAACTTAGTCTGTATCCAATGTAAGTGTCATCCCAAATCAGTGTGTCAGCATCATCCTGGGGCCCAATCTTACATGATCCTGAAAGGAAATGTTGGTCAGTGGTAGTGATCCACTCCTAAGGCCATCCTGAGACTAGGGCATGGCCAGGGGCCCCTTGCACATCCTCACAGTACAAGTTCTAGAGCTTCTTGAAAAATCTAGTTGACCCCATTCATGTAAAGGATCAAAAATTGAAGGGGGTCCTGAAGGAAAGAAACAGGTCCGTGGGCCAAGGTAGGTCATAATCTGAGCTCAGGATGCCCTGCCTGTATGGCACTGCCAATCTGGCCAGTTCACGCACCAGAGGGAGACATTTGAACGTTTTACAGAAAGCACTTCAAGTTTAGATTCCCAGAAGTATGTACCTTGGTACCAGTTCCTGAAACACCATCATGTTTTTATATACACAGTGTGCTCCTCCTAACTATTCTCTCAAAGTCCTATCTGCCAACTCTTACTCCATTCCTTTCATTTTAGCAAGAGTGAGCTCTCTGAAATAAATAACCATTTAATTCTCTTAAGGTCATTCAACTTTCTACCTTTCTCAGAAGAAAATCTAAAATCTTTAAAACTGACCTGTAAGAACCTCAGCTGTTGTCTAACATTCCAGTCTATCTCATTTCTCTCTCTCCTTGTCCCTCCGTTTTTTCCCCACTATAATGCACTTCTTTGCATTCTGTAATGAATCATGCTGGGGTTTTTTGTTGTTTTTTTTTTTAACTAAGGGCCTTCCTAGTAGCAATAAGGCAGTTCACACCCTCTGCCTTTCTTTCTTCTGCTTTTGAATCTCTTCTTATAGGCACTTCTTCCTGGTATTTTTCATTTCCTCTCAGGCTAAGTTAGCTTCGAGCATTACACACATTTGGAGCATCTCACATTTTCACAGGCCTTGTAATTACTGAGGCAGTGTCTGTCATTCCCTTTGTACTACATGTTCCCTAAGATCAGGGACTGAATCAGACCTGCTCACTACACTAGCCCAACAGACAGAATGGAACCTAGCACATGGTAGGTGGATAGTTGATGAACAATTTAGGCTAAATAGATGTAGGAAACTATTTTCCTATTTTATTTATTATCAAATAGATTCTACATTTATATTACTTTATAATATTACAAATGTTAAGCATACAGATACATAGAAGGAACTTATGGACACTGAATTTCCATCACCAAGATCTATTAATTGTCACCATATTTTATACTTACTTCATCTATTTTTCTTTAATATTTTAAAATAACTTTGTGTTATCTACCCCCAAATACTTCAGTATAAATATCAGAAAACAAAGACATTCTCCCACACAACCTAATCAGAGTGATATTTCACTTCACAAAACCAAAAACAATAATTCCTTCATATCTTCTTTCTCCAGATTTTCCTAAATATCTTTTACATTTAGTTTATTCAGACTAGTATCTGACCAAATCTACACATTGCATTTGACTATCATGTCCCTAAATTTCTTTGATATAAACAGTGCCACATTTTTTTCATGGCATCAACCTATTGAAGAGAGCAATCAATCGTCCTACAGAAGGTCCCACCTTCTGAATTTGTCTGATTGATTTCTCATATGTCTTTTAAAGTGTTCTTATTCCCTTGTGTTTAATGTTAACTGAAATTAGATCTAACAGGTTGCTTAGATTTAACTTAAGTATTTTTTTGTCAAGAATGCCTCACAGGCGATGTTGTATACTTCGCACTGCAATACATCAAGATGCACTTAATGCCTGATTATGTTACTATTATTGATGCTAAGATATATCAGTGGGTTAAAGAACTCTTCTAACTTTCATATCATATCATAGATGAGACTTAAAACATTAGGATAGGGGCCGACCCTATGGCATAGTGGTTAAGTTCAGCATGCTCTGTTTCAGCAGCCTGGGTTCACAGATTTGGATCCCAGGCATGCACCTACACCACTCATCAACCATGCTGTGGTGGCGATCCACATATAAAGGGGAAGAAGATTGGCACAGATGTTAGCTCAGGGCTAATCTCCCTCAAGCAAAAAAAAAAAAAAAAGAGGAGGATTGGTAAAAGATGTTAGCACAGGGTTAATCTTCTTCAGCAAAAAACAAAAAACAAAAAAACAACCACATGAGAATAAAGTATGCAACTTGTTTAAAATAATCTAATGGACTGCCCTAATATTCACTGAATAAGTTTTGCTTAGTTTTCTTATTTTCCATTGCAAGTCTCCCTGTTTTCAGTATCTAACTCTTATAGAAATCTTTGGAAAATTTAGATGGCTCATAAAGACTGAGGGAGGAATTTTAAAAAACTATAATATATATAATATAAATTCAATAAGTAAATGGCCAAATCTCCTACAATAAAAGATGAGAATGAGCACATACCTGACAATTTATTTCTAGTCAATCATTGACTACAAATTATGAATTTAGGCATACGATTAAAGCTCATTACTATACAACTGGGTTTAGAGATCTCTACAAACTAAGCCGTAACAGGTTTGTAATCTAATTAGTGCTCTTAAAATCTTCCCATGCTGAGCAAGCAGTTTTGCTTTTCCTTCTTATTTTCCGTATACTCAATGCAAAAATAAAACAAATTAATTAACCTCTTACTTACTTGGTTGTTTCAGCTCCATTAAACTAAACTAATCAAACCCCCTCATTTCTAAAGCCTTGAGAAAATAAATTTAAACTGTGAAAGGACAGAAACAAAGCTCACTGGCAAGGTGGGATCTGAATAGTGAAATAATTTTGAATAAGCGTTAGGTACTCAGGAGCTTCCACATGAACAGGTGATTCTTGAAAAGGCCTGTAACTCCATTCTGAACATAGGATATCACATTTAAGAAGAATACATGGTGTCAGGTGCTCTCTCTGCATATACAAGGGAAAACGTTGGTGTCAGTGTGCATTTGCCTTAGTCTTTGGGACTCAAAGTCAGGACCAATCTCTTTCTCCTCCCCTCTCCTCTTATTTTTTTCCTCTCCACTTTCTGAAACAAAAACAAAAACAAACTAAACGTCTTCTTCTAGCTAGATCTATAATGTGGAATTTATATGCATTTTGTTTCATAAAGCTTTGCCAAAAATTTAGTAATCGTTACTAGTATTCACATTTTACAGATGAGGAAACTGAAACTCAACATGGTAGGAGCGTTACCCAAGGTGGCCTCAAGGTGATGTAGCTGCTGAATGAGGGAGTCGGGACTAGACTTCAGCTCTGAAACAAAGACCATGCTCTTAAGTAGGGAACTAAAAGAACTAAAGGGAACTAAAGGAAACAAAATCATCTAGTCCTTTCTCCCCACGCACATTAAAACAAAAACACAACGGTAGTGTGTTTTTCAATCAATTATGTGTTGTTATTATGCCACATGCACAGGTGTATTACGTCATCAGAATAAATATAAACATTATAATGTTAAAATGTAAATTTTGAATCTCACTTTGTCTTCCAACTATATCCTTTGTCAAATAAATCCTCTCGTTTCTACCTTAATAAATGTTATATATTTCGGGAAATGCAATATGTAAAGCCACCATTTGTGTTGTATTTAGAAGTAGTTTATCTTATGTTGGCTATCAATATTTTATACTGTTTTCTCACCCTAAAAATATCTCCATCTAGTCTTATCAAAGATATTTGGAAATTGAGTTATTTAAAAAAACAAACAAAAACAAACCTCGTGAAGAGCAAACAGTTAAAAAGCTATGACTTTAGAAGAACAAATACATGCCTCAGGAGTGAACACACATGGCCCCTTCACACTTCTGTTAGAAAATTAGAAGCACTTAGTCAAGGCATTCAAAAGAACAATGTGTCAGCTTCATAATTACTTATAATCAGTCTGCTTATGCTATTAACATTGCCTAGCTGCTCTTCCATGTCCACGGTAGAAGACACCTATGATGCTTTGAGCATTGGCATCTCACGTATGCAACATTATGCCCCAAAAAGAGGGATGGCTGTGTGGGAGGGAACAGAGGGCCTGTGTTGGAAGCAAGCTTCCCAGGAGACTGACTGTGTGAGCTTGAATGAGTGAAATAAATTTCTTGAAATTCAGTAACCTCATGTCTAAAATATGAATAACAAAACCTACTTCATAGTGTTCTTCTGAACCAAATTAATATTTTATTTGCTGGCACATAACAAGAGTTTAGTAAATATTTGTTGAACCTGGAGTATTAATTAATGAAAAGTATTTGATAGATTTATATGCATTAATGTTTCTGAATATAGAGAAAAATATCACCGGTGGTTACATTTGGGGAGATCCTAATGGAAAGAACTTAGCGTTTATTTTATATATTTCCTTTTCACCAATTTCCAATTACTACAGTTAAACATCTTCATTCACTAATAAACATGCAACTCCCAAACAAGTCTCATAGTTGCATAACCTTCCATGCTGTACCACTGAAGCCCATTTCTAAGTCTCTACCTGACAGAAAGTCTTAACCTGCCGTAGTGAGCTGATCTAATTCCAATGGCTGTTCCTCCACACCACTGAATGCCCAGAATAGCTAGCCTTTTGGATTCTCGAAAGTAATTTTCTTTCATTGCATCATTTCCTTGATGCGTTTGTTACCTCATAAGTTTTTCATGTTCTATTTCTGCCTTTTGTGTATTCGATACTCCTGATTTGCTGAGGACTGAAAACCACATAAATGACATGGGGTTACTATGAGAACCAGTGGAGTAAACACAGTATAAGTAGGGACTTGAAGGACATAAAGAATATGCTTGCTTTTGTTTTAACGTCTGTGGTACACAGAATTCTAAGAAACTCTATAAGATTTCTGTTCCCTGGGGCCCATTCCTTATATCATTTCTTCTTGATTTTGGACAAAATCTGTGAACATGATAAGAGAGTAGATACCTTGGTTAAGTTACCTTATATGGCACTCTCAAGACTATCTTAGATTATACAAAAATTCATCTTATCAGCTTGGAGGGGGGTTGGAAGGAGAGACAGACTCCTACTGTCTGAAGAAAGCAAATATCGTGCAATGGCTGTAGGAGCCAGATGGCGAGGAACTGCAAGCCTCTTAGCCGTGGAGAATAGCCCTCGGTCAAGAGCCGGCAAGTAATGGGAAATCTCATCATCAAGGTGCAAGAAATTGAATTCTTCCAACAACCTGAATGAGCTTAGCAGAGAAAGCTGGGCCCGAGATGCGAACCACGGCCCTGGTCAGCATCTTGATTGAACCTTGCGAGACCTAAAAAAGAAGATCTAGCTAAGTTGTGCCCAGACTCTTGACTCAGGAAAATTGTGAGAAAAATAACTGTATGTGTTTATACACTGCTGAGTGTGTGTTAATTTGTTATGGAGCAAAAAAAACAGATAAAACATTTGTCATTGGAGATTTATTTCATTTAGACAAACTGGTTATCTCCTAGATATGTTAATTTCCTGAATGGTAATTAAATTGTAAATAGAGTTAAGATGTGTACCTCCTCCGTGGCCCCTACTTGATAAATATGATGAGAAAGAGACAGAGAGTAAGACAGAGACAAGAGAGAAAAGCAAACAGAAAACATTGTGGTACTTGAATATAACTATAGATTTAATTGGTTAGAAAAATTTAATAATCAACCCCTTTCTCCTTTGTAAGTACACTATCCTTAAATAATATTTGATTAATTTATAGAATTTTACCAATAAGATTTATTTACTTACCAATTTTTGATGGATAGAATGTCATTTACATGAAGAAAAATGTTACAAATAACGTTTTCTTATTTTAATAAACTTTTTATTTTAGAATAGTTCTAGATTTACAGAAAATTTGTGAAGAGAATACAAAGTTTTCATATACCCTACCCCAGTTTCCCCTATTATTCACATCTTATGTTAGTATGGTATATTTGTTACAATTAATGAACTAATAATGATACATTGCTATGGAACTGAAGTTCATATTTCATTCAGATTTTCTTAGTTTTTACCTAATTCTTTTTTCTGTTCCAGGAGCCCACTCAGGGTACTACAGTACATTTAGTCATCATCGTCTCCCTGGGTCCTCTTGGCTATGAGAGTTTATCAGACTTTCCTTATTTTGATGAACCTTGATAATTTTGAGGAGTACTGGTCAGGTATCTTGTAGAATGTACCTCAGCCGGGATTTGGCTAATGTTTTACACATGGTTATGGGGTTACGATTTTTGAGAGGAAGACCAGAGGTAGGTAAAATGGCATTTTCATCACATCATAGCATTGCATAACATCATATCAATATGAGCTATCACTGTTGACTAATCACCTGAATGAGGTCATGTTTGTTAGGTTTCTCCACTATAAAGTTCCTCTGTTCATCCCACTTTACATGCTGTACTTTTTGGAAGGAAGTCGCTATGCAGAACACACACCTCAGGAGTGGGCAGTTACGCTTTATGGCTTCACTTCCTTGAGGATGGAATATCTCGGTAAATTATTTGGAATTCTTTTGCACTGGAAATTTGTCTCTTTGCCCTCATTTTTTCAATCAATTATTTCTGCCGGTGAGTCAATATGGACTCATTGGTATTTATTTTAAACTTTGGGCTGTAGTCCAACACTATGTTGATTTCTGTTTTGCTTGAAGCATTCCAGCTTTGGCCATTGGGAGGCCTTTCAGTTGGCTCCTATGTCTCTTTGACATGCCCCCACTATTAGCGGGTTTTTTCTCTCTTTGCATTTTGGTTTGTAAACTTTCTATTGATAGATTCAAGCTCACTGATTCTTTCCTCTTCTGTGTCTAGTCTACTGGGCAGAGTCTCAAAAGCATTTTTCATTTATGTTGCAGCATTTTTTATTTCTAACATTTTCTTTGATTCTTTATTAGAGCTCCAATTTCTCTGCTTACAATATCAGCTGTTCTCACATTTTGTCTACTTTTTCCATCATAATCCTTAACATTTTAATCATAGTTATTTAAAATTCCCTCTGGTAATCCCAACATATGTGTCATATCTGAATCTGGTTCTGATGCTTGTTTTGTCTCTTTAGATCATATTTTTTCTTGCCTTTTGACATGCCTCTTGTAATTTATGTTTTAAGCCCAACATTTTGTATCAGATAAAGGATCTGAGGTAAAAAGGCCTTTACTGTGAGGATTTACGTGACTCTGGCTGGGGGTCTGGGATATAGGTGCCAGTGAACTCAAATTCCTCTGTGCTCTTGTTTTTATCTTCCCTTTTGACTTTGGGCTTCTCTAGTACTCCTCCTCCAAAAGAGTCTGTGTCTTGCAGCTCTTTCAGTTTTAATCGACTGCTCTTTTACTGGAACCCTGTTGACTGGTGGTAAGCTATAGGGGAGGAAAAGCATGCTATAATCTAATGACTAAATTTCATTCTTTTAGGGGGTCTGTGTTCCTGAGCTGTGACTTTCCCAAGTGTTTCTTCAGTGGTTTGGGCTTTCCAACCTTTAAGTGCGAAAGGGAAGAATAGAGGGAGTGGGGTAGTAGAAATGCCCTTTACTCAGGTGAGACAAAGCTCTGGCAAATTCTTTTCCTCTGGAGAGGAAGACTGTTATGGAGAAGGCTCTGATTACTTTTCTCTCCCTCTAACCAGGAGCCTGTGCCAGGAAGGGATATTTACTAGATCCTCACCACAAGAACCTTGGCTTCCTGGAGTAAAAACCCCCAGAGATTTGGGGGTCTCCCCAAGACTGCCATTCCCAGAAATTTCACACTAGTCCACACTCAGTCCCCAGCAATTCATAAAAGTAACCAAAGTTATTTATTTTTATATGCTTAGAAACCATTTCGGTCTCTAACACATAAGAAGCACTTAGCATTTGTTAGAAAACAGAAAAAGGGAATTCTAGCCACGGCAGTTAACAAGAAAAAAATAAAGGAAATCCAGATTCGAAAAGAAGAAATAAAACTATATTTATTTGCAGATGACATGACCTCGTATATAAACTATCCCAAGGAATCTGCTGAAAACAAAATAAATTATAAGAATTCAGAAATGATTGTGATATATAAGATAAATAGGTAAAAGTTAATGGTATTTCTATATACTACCAATAAGCAATGTAAAGATGAATAAAATTAAGAAAATAATTCCTTTCATAACATCAAAAAGAATAAAATACTAAGGGATAAATTTAACAAAGAAGTGAAAGACTTCTACACTGAAAATATCTTAAGAAGGAAGCAGTCCTCAAATTAATCTACAGATTCAGTGCAATCCCTATCAAAATTCCAGCTGTCTTCTTTGTAGAAATTGGTATTCTGATTCCTAAAATTCACATGAAAATTCTAAAGACCTATTTTAGATAACCAAAAGACTGTTGAAAAAGAAGAACCAAGTGAGAAGATTGGGAATTCTTGATTTCAAAATCTACTATGAAGAAATAGTAATCAAGACTGTATGGCACTGGCTTGATAAACATAAAGATCAATGGGACAGAAATTAGAGTACAGAAATAAATCCAGACTTTCATGTCAATTTATTTTTGACAAGGCTGCCAGTATAATTTGATGGGGAAAGAATGTCTTTCCAATAAATAATATTGACACAACTAGATATTCACACACAGAAAAATGAATTTGAACCATTCATGCTATATGCAAAAATTAACTCAAAATAGGATCATAGCCCTAAATGTAAGAGCTAGACAACATAACTCTTAGAAGAAGAAGTAAGAGTAAAGCTTCATGACCTTAGGTCATAATCAATGAAAGAAAAAGTAGATAAATTGGATTTAATTAAAAATTAAAAACTTTTTGCTACAAAAATATCTCAAAAAAGTGAAAATGCAACTCACAGAGCTGGAGAAATGTTTGCAAATCATATATCTGATAAGAGACTGATATCCAGAATGTAACAAGAATACTTACAATGCAACGATAAAAAGACAATCTAATTAAAAATGGAAAATGGAAATCAAAACGAGTACAAGATATTATCATCACACCCACTGGGAAGGCTATAATAAAAAAAAAACCCAGATAATATCAAGTGTTGTTGAGGACGTGTGAAATTGAACCCTCATTCATTGCTAGTTGGAATGTAAGATGGTGCAGCCACTTGGAAAACAGTTTGACAGTTCTTAAAAAATTAAACATTCGGTTACCACATGACTCAGTAATTCTACTCCTTGGTATAAATCCAAGAGAAGTGAAAACATATATCTACACAGAAACTTGCACATGAATGTGCATAGCAGCATTTATCCTAATGGTCCAAATGTGGAAACAACGCAAATGTCCATCAACTTATGAACAGATAAACAAATGAGGTATATCCATACAGTTGAATATTATTCCATTGAATAATAAAATGAAGTGCTGATGGAAAATAAATTCATGAAATGAAATGAAAAATAAATGAAGTGCTGATACTTGCTACAATAAGGATGGACCTTGTAAATATTACTCTATGTGAAAGAACCCAATCACAAATGATCACATATTGTATGCTTCCATTCGTATGAAACAAACAAGACAGACCTACAGAGACAAAAAGTAAGTTAGTGGTTGTTTAGGGAAGGGATGGTGGGGAGTAACTGTTAACGGGTATCAGAGTTACTTTGTAGGGTGACAAATTTGTTCTAAAGTTAAATAGTGGGATGATTGCCAGATATTGTGAATATACTAAAAATATTTAATATTTAATTGCACACTTTAGTTGAATTTTGTGACATGTTAATTATGTCTCAATAAAGCTGTTAAAAAAAAAGAATAAAAGTAAGGATGAAGGGAGGAAGGAAGACAGAAAGTAAGAAAGGAAACCCTTTTCTTTAGCACATACTATGGGCCAGATAGTACACCGGATTTTCACAGGCATTAACTTTTGTAATGCTCGTGATAAGCACAAAATAAGTTTTTTTATCTTTCAGTTTATGCAAAAGGAAATTGGGTCAGAGAACTTAACTTTCTAAAGGCTATCAGACACAAGATGATAAATCGTGATTCCCACTAAATTCCAACTGACAACAAAACCATGATTTTTCTTTTCCTTTTGTCTTTTTAAAGATTGGCACCTCAGCTAACATCTGTTGCCAATCTTTTTTCTTTCTTTCTTCTTCTTCTCCCCAAAACCCCCCAGTACACAGTTGTATATTCTAGTTGTAGGTTCTTCTGGCTGTGCTATGTGGAGCACCGACCCAGCATGGCTTGATGAGTGGTGCCATGTCCACACCCAGGATCCAAACCAGCAAGATCCTGGGCCACCAAAGCAGAGAGCATGAACCTAACCACTGGACCACAGGGCCGGCCCCAAAACCATGGTCTTTAAACCACACAAGTGCATGAATTATTTTACCAAGATGAACAGAGTATAAAGAAACTCATTTATTCTTCCAGATTGTTGGAATTACCTTTTTGTCTCATACATGTTCAAACAAATTTGATTCACTGAAAAGTTTTGAAATCAATAAGATAAAAATTGGGAGATGAGAACTATTGGATCAGCTGATTAAGGTATATATTTAAGCAACACTTTAATTTGCAGAATGCACAGTGATCATTTTGTCTGGTTTATCCTGAATAATAAATAACCAAATCATTTTTAGGACTATGTGAAATCTTGCCGATTCTGAGAATTATAGTTATCAAGAAATATCCATTTCAAATTCAGAAACATGCTGATGGTAGACAGTCAACTTTGCACGGACTAGACAACAATTTGAAAATATTATTCTAATTTAATTTTTTGTAAGAAGATAAAACAAATACAGAATTTTGATTATTTTAACTTTTCTGCCTCAATAAAATTTATTCCTAATTTATTCTGTGAAAATTAAATAAAATAGTGTGGCTCTAAAAACTTAGTAAGCTTTAAAAACATGTGAATGAAAGCGATACTATCATTAACACAGCAGGTGTTAAATAATTATGTGCTGAATTGAATTTCCTAAGATAACAAGATTGATTATAAGTATTTCTTTCATTCACTGTCTTCAACTGTTTTTTTCCTACTAATTCACCTTTTATGTTAACATATCCTCTATAACCTATTGAAGATAAAATTTAAAAGAAATATTTAAATTGCTTAGTCAGCATAACGTATAACTTAACTGTAGTTTTCATTGCTTTATTAAAACCTAGAAGTCTTTGAAACATAGGTGCTCAGGCTTGACCAGATAAACAAGGAGTTAATTTAAGGGAACATCTGGTTGTTTGTAGCTGCCTAGGGTGGGAAAAAGGGATCCAGATGCTTACATAATTCATCCCTTTGTCTCTCTCTAGAACAAAAATGTCTCTGCAGTAGATATAGTAAGCAAAAATTGAGTGTTGTTTGGGCTCACATATGCCTAGCAGAAGTGGATCCAACATGTTTTTCTGAATTTCTCAAATTGAGGGTCCGCACAAACCTACTATATACATGTATTACAACACAAAAACATTTATTGTAGGTATTTTGACTATTATAAGAAAGATAATAGGCAGAATTCTAAGATGGGCCCCAAGGTCTCCCTGCTCTGGTGTGCCAGCTCTATATAATCCCCTCCCCTTGAGTGTGGATGTGAACTGTGAATATGACAGATATCACTCCTGTGATAGCTTACATTACAAGGCAGATGTGAAGGAATTTTGTAAATATAAAGCTAATCAACTGACTTTAATTTAATCAAAGGGAGATTATTCTGAGTGGGCCTGACCTAACCAGCTGAGCTCTTTATAAAATCTCAAAAACAGCAGAGAAGCTATCCTACTGGCCTGGAAGAAGCGAGCTGTCACTAGTTACACAGCTGCGAGAAAATGAATTCTGCTTACAAGGATGTGCGCTGGGAAGCAGACCCTGAGGCTCAGATGAGCTCACAGCCCCAGCTGACACCTTGGCTGCAGCCATGTCAGATTCTGAGCAGAAGACACAACTAAGCTGTGCCCTGAGTCCTGATCCATTGTAACCATGAGATAATACACATATGCTATTTCAAGCTGCTAAATTTGTGGAAATTTGTTGCACTGCAATGGAAAAGTAATTCAATACATATATCACATTTGCATTTGATGTTGATATTAATTTATACATGGTAGGCATTAATTAATACTTCTATCGTTAATTATAGTTGAATAAACTAGAGTTAATTTCAAAAAAATAATCTTCCATAATATCAAGGATTTTTTTCTGTCTGGACATTAGCAAGAAGTTCATTACTAGAAACTTTGTAAGTATGGAAGCCCCAGGTAAATCTCAAGCATACTCGTTCCCAGCTAGAATTGATTTAAGGTATATCCTTGAGTATAAAATATGCTCTTTTACAGACAGATTGAAACAGAAAGAGGATTATTGTAATGCTTTGAAAACTAAAAGAGATTTACACCATAAACAATTTGAAGTTTATCTTTTAATGCTAGGAATATTTTCCAAGTTGACTGGGTTTGTGAGGTGGAGGTGCAAAGTGGCTTATAAAATAAAAAAGCTTTATTTTTCAGGATACACAATTACAGAAGGACATCTAGCAGGAGGCTGTGTAAAAGGGTGCGTTCTTTCATAAGCTTTATTTAGCTCTGCAATAAAACTTGAGAAATTCAGAAACTTTTCTAAAGGAAAAATAGAAGAAACAAAAGAAGCTTTGTTTCAACTTTTTTTTTTTAGAACTAGAATAGTAAGTGAGCAAGAATGTCTTTTGATCATTAAAATAAAACTTGCCATAGTGCTAACAGGCATCATGGTCATTTAATAAACTTAGAAATGTAGGATGCCACAAAGGAATATGCCTAAAACATTTAGTAACTTTCTATGAAAAGAATCATGGTCATAGAAATAGTAAGTATTCAGACCAATTACACCTAAAATAAGGTATAGAATATATTAATCTGAGAGCAGCTTAGAAGCATCCATTCCTAGTGGTAAAATAAAGGGCTTTAATAATATAAATAATAAATAATATAATATAGTAATGTAAATAATAAAATGCTTTAATAAGATGAAGCTTATGGAAATGGAATTTACCAAACTTTCCTTATTTGTGATTTGGTCTGAATGTTGTTGAAGAGTTGGACTTTATCTCTGCCCTTGCATGTAATTACCAATGTTTCATTTTTTCTATCCCTCTTCCTAATTAATACATATTCTAACATCCCAAGTGATGAACTTCTGAAATTCATCAAGAATTATGTATTTAATTCATTCACTCAATCTAAATAACTTTTTTGATAAAAGATAAGATAAATACAAACAGGAAACAGTGAAATTCATTTGTTAGATTTCCTTAGATGGGGTTGAAAATGCCAATATCTACGTTTCATAACATTTTTCCTTAGGGATTTCAAGTCAGCCTTAAGACTATAAGCATAGAAAATTATAAATTTTCAGAAAATCCCTTTTTGGCTCCCTGCTAATATGTTTCTTTAGTCTTCCGCCTTCCCTTAGTCTTAGTTCCACAAATTTCATACAAGATTCCCTCAGGAAAGAGGAAGTGCTTGCATAGTATGCATAGTTACCCCTCCATAACTATTCCTCCTTGGAACTCCCCCAGTTACTCTCTGATTATTTTACATTGATCTTTCTGAATTTTTCCTCTCAAATATGTTCAACTTTTGGGACTATTTGTTCTATCTATCTTGATTCTTAAGGGTTGGTTTCCAGTTAGTATAACCATGGACACTTGATCTGCAATTTTAAGAGAACAGTTCTTCCTTCCCTCAAGATACTGCTTCCCTTTGGTCTTAGTATTTCAGTCGGCTTTCTGACATCTGATTCATATTTTTTATTAGGTTTTCTTCGGGGTCTGATTTCCCTTTCTGTTCTAGTAACAATAATAATCTCTCTCCTTTTCTAACAGTTTAAGATCAGTTAGAAACCAGAGACTTTACTCATTTATTTCCTTTTAATTTCATTTTATCTTCAAGAAATTACTCTCTCCCTCTTGTTTTATCAGCCCAAGTTTCTTCATTTTGTCTTCATTCTTCTGGTGCCCCTGTGCTTGCAATAATTTGGAAGTATATATATATATATAGTGTAGCATATGAACTTAACAACTACGCCAGCCCCTGAAGTGTGTACCTTTTTAAAGTATTTTTTAAATAAAACATATACACTGAATGTTCTGCCAAAAGCCCTTAGAATCGTCTTCTTTAGTTTAGGCTGCTCATTTACTTGCTTAATTTTCTACATCCAAGTTTTGTACATCTAAGTTTATGGCCTATTCTCTTTGAAACAATTGTCTCATTTCTCCTTTTAGTTGGTTTCTTTTTAACGAAACATATCATACCTCTTTGGGTAAAGCCATATTTGGGGTCTCTGAAATGCAAAGTAACAACCAGAACTCACATAGTCAATGAAGTTAGGTCCTGATATTGCTCAGTGAAAGGGATGAAAGTCAGGAATTTGAATACTGTACAGCCCATTAAGTCCTGCCTACTTTACCACTGGAACACAGCTATCGCTCTAGTTTCAAGTCCTGGTCCATAGTCTAAGTAAATAAACATACTAAAGGTGATCAAAAAAAAAAGAAGAATGCTCTTCTCCACCTAGTACATGCAATAGTTTTCCTCTATTCAAGTTTTTACCTGAGTTGGCCTAACAACCTATCTACATTGGCAGCCTCCATGTCTTTGTTAAGGCCTAGCATGGTCCCCCCATCATTTGCACAGTGGGGCCTGCCTCTTATTAGCCGAGATCCACTACTGTAGTGCTGCCTGTATAAGTTGCACAGGGCTCAGAAGATTCCTGTGCTTAGTGTAATTTTCTGCTGTCACTATCTTGAAATGCTTAATAATTTTTAACAAAGAGACCATGTTTTCATTTTGTACTGGGCACCACAAATTATGTAGCCTGTCTGGGTAGTCAAAGCTATCTTTTGCCAAGGTCACAATTCCATGTGACTGAGTTTTAAAGTCAGTCATCCAGGTGACATCAGTTAAAAAAAACACATAACTATAAAAACAAATGCAAAAAGCAAAAGAGAAGTTATTATAATTTGATAATCTGAAACAGTCAAGATAGCCCAATCTCAGATTTACGATAGCACCATTAAATCTTGCAGCCAACACTTCTGGTTGTTCTAGGTGTGTCTGTCACTCCTTGAGTATTCTCTCACTTAATTTCAACCCTCATCTATTCTCCAACTTCCAAGTCAAATGTAGTAGCTGTTTAGAGTTTGGAAGGGCCCAATAAATAGTACCATTCTATTCTATCTAGATTCAGAACCACTTGAAAGGTAGACAAGAATAAAACTTTTGGAATCAAAATATCACCTGTATTACTGATAAATTAACATAGGAAAACTTGGTTAATTTTGCCCCAAGGTTGTGTTAACACTTCCCTAGATGACATTATCCCCCCCAATCAGACTTCCTCCAGAGATCCTGATAAGCCTATCACAGAGCTAAAAGAAGGTAGGAATAAATGCTTCCTGCCAGCAGCCACCCCTCTCTCCCACTACTGAGAAAACAGAAGAGCAGAGCCAGGCATGCCCCATTACTTCTTCCGAACTTACCAATCAAATAGCTCAGCCCCCCTTTCTTGAGGAAGCGTGAATGAAGAGATGTTTCTCTAAGTCGTGAACTCTACTCACACAGATTACTGAAGGCAGGGAGAAAAGAGGTTCTTATAATGGGCGGAGGGACATTGTAGAACAAGGTAACACACCTTATTAGCTATACCTCTAGTCCTTTTAAGAGAAGGATTTAGAGTTGAAGGTTGTTGAAGAAATCCAAAGGCCCTTCTCTATAGGAGTTTATCCAAAGACTAATTAAGAAACTCCAAATTTTGGAATAAAGCCTAAATATTTTAATGTGTAAACAAGAAAATTGAGAATAAAAGTAAATTGTGATTCTATTTGTGAAGTAGTAGAAATTTAAGCCTAAATTTACATTTTTTCAGATTCAACTTAATAGCACTTATTTTTCCATTTCACAAGCTTTGCAGACTACTTTTAGTTTGCTACCCTACATTATAAATTAGAGTTGCTTCTTGATATTCCATTCAATTTTGAACAGTGGTTGTCTATATGTGCAATGGAATGTCCACCATGGCACACTATTTACAGTTATATTCTCATATTCCCTATTTCTCTTATATTTTTATTTATTTAAGTAACTTTGATTTATAACATTATATAAATTTCTGGTGCACATCATTCTATTTTTCTTTCTGTGAAGACTACATCATGTTCACCACTCAAAGACTAATTACCATCCATTACTGTACACGTGTGACCTTTTATCCTTTTCACCTTCCCCCCGCTTACTCCCTATGGTAACCACCAATCTGTTCTCTTTGTCTATGTATTTGTTGTCATTGTTGTTTTTACCTTCCACATATGAGTGAAATAATATGATATTTGGCTTTCTCCATCTGACTTATTATTGCTTAGCACAATGTCCACAAGGGCCATCCATGTTATCCATCCACTGCCAGCAGTGTATGATGGTTCCCTTTTCTCCATATCCTCTGCAAACTTATTTCTTGTCTTTTTAATAATAGCCATTCTGACAGGTGTTAGGTGATATCTCATTGTGAATTTAATTTGCATTTTCCTAATATTTCCATGTGCCTGTTGGCCACCTGTATATCTTCTTTGGAAAAATGTCTATTCAGATCCTCTGCCCATTTTTTAATTTTGTTTTTTTGTTTTTTTGTTGTTGAGTTATATGAGTTCTTTATATATTTTGGATATTAACCCCTTATTGGATATACGGTGAGCAGGTATCTACTACCAATTGTTAGGTTGTCTTTTTGTTTTGTTGATGGTTTCCTGTGCTGTGCAGAAGCTTTTCAGTCTGATGTAGCCCCATTTGTTTATTGTTTATTCCATTGATCTATGTGTTTGCTTTTGTGCCAGTACCATACTATTTGTTTGGTTTGGTTTGGTTTGGTTTGGTTTTTGTAAGGAAGACTGATCCTGAGCTAATATCTCTTGCCAGTCTTTCTCTTTTTGCCTGAAGAAGATAGCTGTTGAGCTAACATCTGTGTCAATCTTCCTCTGTTTTATGTGTGATGCCACCACAGTATAGCTTGAATAGCAGTGCTAGGTCCATGCCCAGGATCTGAAACTGCAAACCCTGGGCTCCCGAAGTGGAGGGTGCCAACCTAACCACTACACCACCAGGCTGGCCCCAGTACCATACTGTTTTGATTAGTACAGGTTTGTAGTATAGTGCTTTGTTGTTCCATATAAATTTTATGATTTTTGTTCTATTTCCGTGAAAGATGTTGTTGGGACTTTGGTGTTATCACATTGATTGATTTGTGGATGTTGAACTGTCCTTGAATCACTGGACTAAATCCCACTTGATCGTGGTGTATGATCCTCTTAATATGTTGTTGTATTTGATTTGCTAATATTTTGTTGAGGATTGTTGCATCTATGTTCATCAGTGATATTGGCCTGTAATTTTCTCTTTTGGTGTTGTCTTTGTCTGGTTTTGGTATCAAGGTAATGTTGACCTTATAAAATGAGTTAGGAAGCTTCTCCTTGTTTTGAATTTTTTGGAAGAGTTCGAGAAGGATATTAAGTCTTGTTTGAATGTTTGGTAGAATTCACCAGGGAAGCCATCTGGTCCTGGACTTCTGTTTTTTGGGAGATTTTTGATTATTATTTGTAGCTGCCCCTGATGCAGGAAGGGTTAATAATCACTGGAAAAGTCTTGCCAACAAACTATGACCTGGAGGTGAGAAGGCCGGTTAGCCAATGACAGGTAAGACCTCCAGGGGGAGGCAACCTAAGCCAGGCATGGTCGCCTGGGGGCACAGATGGAGACACGATATCAGGAGCAGGAGGGGCCATTGCCTAGGAGGCCTTGCATGCTCCGAGATAAAAATATACGAGCATAGCAAAAACATGATAATATCAAAACAGAGGCTGAGGGAGGGCTCCTTGAGAAATCACTAAGAATTCTTGGCAACTGCTAATTGCATTGTCCAGAATACCTGTGTATGTTTAACAGATGTAAGCTATGTATATATTGAAACACTGGTTATAATAAACTCAGAGTGACCATCAGCCCTCTCCGCATCTATCCTGGTGTGTACATTGGATCGCGACACTGACATTGCTTTGATCTTTTTACTAGCAATTGGACTATTTAGATTCTCTATTTCTTCTTGATTCAGTTTTGGAGGGCTGTATGATTCTAAGAATTTATCCATTTCTTCTAGATTATCCAATTCTTTGGTGTATAGCTTTCCTTGGTAATCTTTTATAATCCTTTGTATTTCTCTTGTGTCTGTTGTAACTTAGCCTCTTTGATTTCTAATTTTATTTACTTGAGCCTTCTCTCCTTTTTCTTGCTGAGTCTATCAAAAGTTTTGTCAATTTCCTTTCCTTTTTCAAAGAACCAGCTGTTAGTTTCATTGATCTTTTCTATTGTCTTTTTAGACTCTATTTCATTTATTTCTACTCTGATTTTTATTATGTCCTTCCTTATACTGATTTGGGGCTGCCTTTGTTTTTCTTTTTTAGTTCACTTAGGTAAATTGTTAGATCGTTGGAGATTTTTCTTGTTTTTTTTCGTGGTAGGCACGTATTGCTATAAACTTCCCCCTTAGTACCACTATTGCTGTATCCCATAAATTTTGATGTCTTATTTTCAATTTTATTTGTCTCCAGGTATTTTTTGATTTCTTCTTTGATTTCTTCATTGACCCAATCGTTGCTCAGTAACATTTTTCTTTAATCTCCACATATTTGTGACTCTTCCAGTTTTTTTCTTGTAGTTGATTTCCAGTTTCATACTGTTGTGGTCAGAAAAGATGCTTGGTATTATTTCAGTCTTAAATTTATTGAGACTTGTTTTGTGGCCTAATATGTGATCTCTCCTACAGAATTCTCCATGTGCATTCAGAAAGATTGTGTATTCTGCTGTTTTGGAATGAAATGCTCTGTAAATATATTCTAAGTCCATCTGCTCTAATGTGTCATTTAAGGCCAATGTTTCCTTCTTAATCTTCTATCTGGATTATCTATCCATTGATGTAAGCGGAGTGTTAAAATCCCCTACTATTATCATGTTGGTGTCTATTTCTCCTTTTATGTCCATTAATATTAACTTTATATATTTAGATCCTCCTATATTGGGCACATAGATACTTACAAGTGTTATATCTTCTCATTAGATTATTCCCTTTATCATTAGATAATGCACTTCTTTGTCTCTTGTTGCAAGTTCAATTTTAAAGTCTATTTTGTCTATATAAGTATTGCTACCCAAGCTTTCTTTTCATTCCTATTTGCATGGAATATCTTTTTCCATCTCTTCACTTTCAGGCTGCGATTGTCTTTATGTCTGAAGCATGTCTCTTGTATGCAGCATATATATGGATCTTGTTTTTCAATCCATTCAGCCATTCTATGCCTTTTGACTGGAGTATTTAGTCCATTTACATTTAGCATAAATATTGATAAGTATTGCTATTTTGTTACTTTTTTTCTGGATTTTTTGTCATTCTTTTCTGTTTATTTCTTCTCTTGCTCTCTTCTTTTGTGGTTTGATGGCTAT
The DNA here is from genome assembly GCF_041296235.1 of Equus asinus. NCBI lineage: Eukaryota > Metazoa > Chordata > Mammalia > Perissodactyla > Equidae > Equus > Equus asinus. Next base: position 116,502,379 of record NC_091792.1, on the reverse strand, counting down.
CTTTAGTGTTATGTTTGGGTTATTTCCTTTATTTTTTGTGTATTTATTGCAAGTTTTTGGTTTGTAGTTATCATGAGGTTCTTATATAATAAACCATGTAAATAGCAATCTATATTAAGATTATGGCATCTTATGTTTGACCTCCTACTAAAAGCCCTACACTTTTACTCTCCCCCCCAACATGTTCTATGTTTTGGTATCATATTTTAGCTGATTTATTTTTGCATATCCCTTAAAAACTTATCCTATAGATGATTTTAGTACTTTTTTCTTTTGACCTTCATTACTAGCTTTATAAGTGGCTGATCTACTATCTTTATAGTGTATTTACCTTTACCAGTGGTATTTTTTTCTTTGGTAATTTTCTTGTTCCTATTTGTGGTCTTTTATTTTCCACTTAAATAAGTCCCTTTTAACATTTCTTGTAAGACTGGTTTAGTGTGATGGACACCTTTAGTTTTGTTTGTTTGTAATGCTCTTTATTTCTCTTTCCATTCTAAATATTAACTTTACTGGGTAGAGAATTCTTGGTTGTAGGTATTTTCCTTTCAGCACTTTGAGTATATCGTGCCACTCCCTTCTAGTCTGTAAGGTTTCTGCTACAAAGTCACCTAATAGCCTTATGGGATTTCTTTTGTATGTGGCTTATTGTTATTCTCTTGAAGCTTTTAGGATTCTGTCTTTATCTTTAATTCTTTGTGTTTTTTTTTTTTTTTGAGGAAAATTCACCCTGAGTTAACATCTGTTACCAATCCTCCTCTTTTATTGCTTGAGGAAGATTAGCCCTGATCTAACATCTGAGCCAATCTTCCTCTGCTTTGTATGTGGGAATCCCTCCAGCATGGCTGCTGAGAGGAGTAGGTTCATACTCTGGATCCAAACCATGAACCCTGGGCTGCCGAGTTAGAGCATGCAGAATTTTAACTACTTGGCCACAGGCCCAGCCCCTTTATCTTTAATTCTTGACATTTTAATTCTAATATGTCTTGGTGTGGGCCTCTGGTAAATCTTGTTTGGTGCTCTCTGTGCTTCCTGTACCTGGATGTCTGTTGCCTTCCCCAGGTTAGGGAACTTTTCAGCTATTATTTCTTCAAATAAGTTCCCTGCACTTTTGTCTCTCTCTTCACCTTCTTGAACACCTATAATGCAGAATGTTAGTAAACTTGATGTTGCTCCAGATGTCCCTTAGACAGTCCTCATTCTTTTTAATTCTTTTTTCTTTCTTCGGTTCAGCATGGATGATTTCCTCTACTCTTTTGTCCAGCTTGCTGATCCTTTCTTCTATGTGGTCTACTCTGCTCTTGATGACCTTTAGTGAATTTTTCATTTGCATTATTGCATTCTTCAGCTCTGATTAGTTCTTTTTTATATTTTCTAAGTCTTTGTAGAAGTTCTCACTGTGTTCATCTATTCTTCTCCCCAGATCAGTGAGAATCCTTATGACTATTAGTGTGTACTCTTTTTCCTATAGATTGTTTATCTCTATTTCATTTAGTTCTTTTTCTGAGGATTTGTCCTCTTCCCTTTTTTAGAACATATTCCTTTGTCTCCTTATTTTGCCCATTTCTATGTATTCATTTCTATGTATTAGGTAGATAGCTATTTCTCCTGAACTTGGAAATGCAGCCTTATGTAAGAGATACTTTATTGGGCTCAGCAGCTTGATCCCCTTTTGTGACCCATGCCAAATGCTCCAGGAGGTCTCTTGTGTGGGCTGTATGTACAGGGAAAGGCCAGGCATGACAGTGCACAACTGTTTCAAGTGTTGGAAAGTGGGCAGATCCCCTGTGTGGCTGTTTGTGATGGCCGACAGCACAGGTCTGCCACAGGCCTGTAAGGCCACCACAAGTCCACAGAGCCTCCGTGGGCTTACTGGTAGATGGTGCCAGTCCCTGGGGCAGGCTCCCTGCTGCCTGGCTCCTCTAGGAAAAGCTGCATATTTTTGAGATAGCTCCTGGCCCTGAAGCTCCACGGTATGATTTTATCCTCAGCAGGGCTATTTCTCTGTCTCTTACACCCCATCTGTGTTGTCACTTGTTGTGGAGGTTCTTCTTATCTACTTCCCAGATCTCTCTCAGAGGAAATTGTTCCACAGGTAATTGTAGTTTTGTTGTGTCCATAGGAGGAAATGAGTTCAGGATCCTCCTACACTGCCATCTTCCAAACTCTCCTTCCTGTTTCTCTTAAGGAAATAGAAATATGTTCTACTGGGTACCTAGAAGTATTTCTCTTTCACCAGTGTAATTTCCACACTTTACTAACTGAAGAGAAGTATTAGGCTCATCTGGATAAAATCCATTGCTGGTGCCTGATGACAGAAAAACAAGCCAAGGACTAATTACACAGGGAACAAATTTAAGATTGTTAAAGTGTTCCACTTTGCCCTCATTTGTTACCATACATTCCAGATATTGTCTAGGTATATTTCCAGATCTACTCTCCACCTTTTTCCACTCTATTCTCTGCCTGGGACAATGATCTGCACAGATTACATTAGCAAGCCTCTTGCCCTCTGGCTTCAGGTTAGGGTGGGTCAATGGTGAGCACAGGCAGAGATGGAGGGAGAGACAAAAGTAAGATCAGGGTAATTAACTGTTGCTCTACCTCCCACCTTGAGGGGATGCCTCGGGCTACCACGTTTCTCCCCTAAAGGTCACCACTCTTCTCAAGACTCTCTTCTATACAGGACACTCTCCTTCCAGGTTCCAGGAACCATCGCTCTGGTATTCTCTGCCCCAGGTTACTATTTCTTGTGGTTAGTGGTTCCCTTACACTCAACCACATCTTTCTAAATAATCGCTTTATAGACATTCCTAAGATTATCCTAATTTTAATGTGCCCTCTATTTTATATAGACCCAGACATACACAACCAACAGTGGAAAGGTCTATCTAAAAGTATATAAATCACTTAGTATGTACTAAAACCAGCGTATTTTCTGGTTTTAAGAAATGCAACACATTTAATGGCAGGTTGGTAAGGGGAGATCCTTAGCTATTTTGTTTAGATCAATCGCATTTTAAATAAACATAGCTTTTACCATGTTCCTACAACCTTACTTGTCCCTTAGTTATTGAAGCTCTCCTCATGGAGGAGCATATAAAGAACTCCAAGAGGGCTTGTTTTCTCATCCATCTCCAAACCTGCTGTGGAAAGGCCTTTTCCTGAGAGCATTATGATTATGTACCAGATGTTGTCTGATCAATATATTTCTACTTAAGAATGCCAAATACTGAAAGTGATGATCTTCCAGACTATACAATATTGGAATCTACTCAGAGCCCTTGTGCCATTTTAATAAAGAAAATCATCTACAAAACTGAATTCAAGGGGTGGGTAAAAAAAAGATGCTGAATTAGTCATCCAGTCTATGGCAGTCACACTGCTCTCTTGAAAAGTAAAATCTAATTGCTAAACTAACTTTCTAAACCTTGATACTCATTTCTAAATAAGCCATTTCTAAACTCTGATACTCACCTAGGACTCACAGCCTATGGCCACTGTTAAACTTTGTAGCTTCATACAGAGGAATACAAAACCACACAGATGGAAGACATTGAAAAAAATAATGTCTTAAAAATGAAATAGCTAAATGTAGCATGAATTTTTTTTTGATAGCTACTGGTGGTTTTTCTCCTTTTTTTGTTAACCAAATAAATTCTCGAGGGAGAGTTTGTAGAAGAAGCCATATATTTTGAAATACCAGTGAAATAATATACTTTTTACACAAAGATCTTTCCATAATGTGCTCACACAGGCCGTCTGTCTTCTCGCTCTCCTTAATTTATTCTGTCCTCTTTAGCACACTTCTGATAATAGCAATTGGAGGCATTCATGCTACTCCTTTAACTCTCACCATCTCTAGATTAACTAAAAATAAATTGGATGAAGTTGTGAACAAACATAATATTTCCTGAGTTTCTCTTCAGAGTGTAATGTTACTCTAGAATACAGAGAAAATAAAAGTGGCATACTAGTATGTTTTTGTCTCTCTGTGACTCTGGTTTCATCCTGGAGCCCTTGAGAATAAGGGACCAGGAAAAACTCTCCTGGGAAAAGAAACCTATGAGTTTAGGTTTAAAGAAACAATCTTCGGCCTCATGTTTCTTACTTGTTGGGCAAAAAACCTCAAAGAACTTGAGGGATTTTTGTGAAACTTGATTTAACAATAACGGTGATAGATTTTTCTCTATTGTCCCCTAAATTCATTGAATAAATACATGAGAATAATTATAAAAATAACTAAGACAAACAAAAGATAGGAAAATGTTATGTACATATGAGTCAACAGTTTGAAATGGATTATTAATGAAGTAAATTTCAAACCATCTGGTTTTCCAATCTTGATTAAATTAGAGTGTAATCACTATGAATGGATCAACTGTGGAACATACAAAACTGCTACATATAAGTGAATCATGTATAATAATTGTCTGCATATCTAAAATGAGAACTTTATGTGCCAAACTGCTGAAAATATACAGATAATCAGATACCTACTCCCTCAGTTCTTCAATGTAAATTACCGTTAGGATTATTCCATCACTTTACAGTTGTAGAAATTTGTTTGCTTCTTTTTTTCATGATCAAGGACTTGTTAATACATTTTTAATTTCTACTCTTCACTCAGTGAGAGACAAAGACAAAGGAGTGAATTAGAAACCTTGTTCTCAAATAGCTTGTAAACCTGCTGGGGAAGAAAAGAGCTGCATGTGGATTACCAGCGAGCACTAAAAACAATTCCAAAACAGGTTATGGGAATTTGGTAATGATGAATGCCCTATATAATTTGCAGAGTTAAATGATCATTCATGCACAAAATTTAATAAAGCGTGTGTTGCAGAGTTACTGTTTTCTGTGAATAGTTGAAGACAAGCTGTTTGGCTGTAGACAAAAGCCTACATTTTATTTATTTGTTAATTTAACGTTGGCATCTAGAAAGTGTCTGGCAAATTATAGGTGTTCAATCAATATTTATTAAATGAAAAAATAAGGGAGTGTGAGTCCCTCCAAACTGAGAAGACATCCTCCCATCCATCAAAGCACTCTGAGTTCTGCAGGCATCCGGGGTTCTATTTCCTAGTTGCTATGGTTGCTTATTGCTTAAGCTGCAATATTATTAACACTTTCAGCGTTAGTAGTAATACTGTTTGTTGTACAGTCAGGATCGATCTCCCTGTCGGAAGCCTCCGACATCTCACCGGAAGAGTGGGCATCGTGAGGGCTGCCCGGAGAAGCGGTCCCCGAAAGGAGGTTCTGCCCAACATTATGCTTCTATCTGTGCTCCAGAAATGTGTTCCTGCCTTATCTTCCTGAAACACCTCCCCATTTACTCTGTTTCGTGTTCAGATGGTTTTCCTTCCTGGACCAGCGTCTGGGCTCACTGCAGCTGTTTGAACCCTGTTCAGGTCCTGGAATCTTGCCTTTGGAATCCTCTCTTGTCCTCTCCTTAGTACCATGTTTGGAGCCATTTCTGATTATTTCTCCTTCTTTTTTCACTTAACCTTAATAATTGACTGTGTTGTTAATTGACTTTACAGGAACAATTTTCAGTCTGGGCTGCCTCCTCAGTATGTATCTTTGGATTCCAAACACGCCTCAAGCAGGCCCTTAGCTGGGCTAAAATTCTCTATAATCATAACAAACAGATAAGTGTGAAAGGAAAGAACACACAAAAGAACTCTCACTTAATTTAGATTTAGGAACCTAGGTGTCCTTCATGGAGCAGAACATTCCCTAAGAAATGACAGGTCAAAGAATTCAGATTTGAGGAGTTCTCTGTAATTACTACAAACGGTTAACAGATAATAACCCAGTTTGCTAGGATCATATTGGCACCAGGAAAATGCAAGCCTTTCTACCTCTCTTGCCAGTACTATCATCTACTCAATAGCAAAGTGATTCCCTGCAGATACTTATGACATAAAACTACAGGTATAAATATATTCCTGCTAACAACTTACAATACAAATGTCTTATATTATTTTACCTTGCATCCTTTTTTGTTTAGGGGATTTTATATGTCACCTACTTTCACTAACATCTCTTTCCTCAGATGTGAAAAGGGTTGTAGATGGAAAAGCATCAACGTCAAAACCTGCATCATGAGTGTCAGTGGCTTATAAGGGAATCCTGGAGAATGCAATGGGACAATCCTTTGAGAAATGCTGTATCTGCTCAGCTGTTGACAGCACAGAAGAGAACATTATACAAGAAAACTTGAGCAAGGATGACTGTGTCAAACATTGAATCAGAAGGGTCAGAGTCTGAATGAAAACATGCTTTAGGTATAGCTTAATCAATTATATATTTATATTCCTTTTTATGTTTTGGTGAGGAAGACTCTCCTTGAGCTAACATCCATGCCAATCTTCCTCAATCTCTTAGTACATGGGCCACCAGCACAGTATGGCTGCTAATGGAGTGATACAGGTTCACACCAGGGAACTGAACCTGGGCCGCCAAAGCAGAATGTGCTAAACTTAACCACTAGGCCACTCAGGCTGACCCTAAACTTCCTTTTTTATGCATGTTCAATAATAATATTTGATTTTAAAATCTAGGTTGAAATAAGTCTAAAAGAGTTTATAAAGTAAAATATAAGTAAAAGAGCGTTTGGCAGTGTTTAACTGGAATCTTTTTTATGCTATATAAAATAAAGATGCCTTTTAATATTGATAGAACTTAGATTAAATGAAGTGAGGTAATTATGTAATACCTCATGAATTCACCTCTCTTTATTATCCTCATAGCTATCTGTGGATTAAGCTCTCCTAGCTGCCAGGCCAACCTTGCTGCCCAGTAAGATCTTTTCCACCTTTTCTGCTGACACTTAGGCTCTCCTCTTTGGCTTCCATTACATCAGGGTCCTATCATCACCATTGCTCTTGGCAAACTCAGTTCTGTTACAGCTTCCCCTACCGTTAGCCTGACCTACAGGAGTACAGCCATCCTGGAGCTTCACAAAGATACCCACAATGAGACTCTCACCAGCATATGCTTTATCACTTTACCAAACGGTATGTCTTCTGGGTTCCTCAGTGAAGCATAATGAGTTGATGGGTTTTCTAATCTCACAAAGTATAGCTACTCTAACATGCTTACTTCTCTAAGAATTTTGACCCCTTTTTCCACTATCTGTCAAGGTAGTCAGTGACAAATCTGCTGTATTTAATATGGGACATTGCTTTCCCCAAGATTTCAAGAGGCATTTTAGCAGTGTTAGCATCCCACGGTATTAAGTCCTGGGCATTTAACACCCTTTCCCAGGGTAGTAAATCCTATACATTGGGAGAATACTCCCAAATCAATAAGCTTTCCCTTTTTCATACTTATTTTCCACTGTCTTGCTATAGTTCCTTTGGAATCTAGTAGTATGCATACTTTTAGAGCTTCTTCCAATATGTGTGAATTAGGTCCTGTAGCCCCTTTGTAATATAGACCCTTTCCTCTCTTAGCAAGCCTTGTTGAATTATATTGTAGTGTGACCTGAGTTAAGAGTATAGAGATCACAAAAGGGAGTGGGGTGAGATCCTGAGGTCTTCGCATCATCCAAGGGGGAGATGCTAACTTCTAAGAGAGAAGAGGGAACTACTTCTGCATATCTAGTAGATTCAGGGAGGTATGAAGTTTCAAGGTTTCCAAGAACAATAAGTCAGATGGCCACATCCCAAGTCCAGTTTTTTCACAGCCAGAGCCCTTACCTTGGTGGAGCAGACTGGCCAGGGTGGAGAATTCACCTTTCTCTGGAGCTCTGCTACTCCAATAATCTTCTCTAACTGAAGGAGATAAGTATCTCTTTGCATGCTGCCAAGGAGTCACTTTGACTTTTAGCCAGTATTACTAAAGCAGTTATAATTGACGATTAATCACCCTCAGCCTTTCATTTGCTTCCTCCAAAATATCAATGGCACTCAGCATAGCTGTCTGATTCCATTGTTCTTATAACTAGTATGTCTTAAATCTCTTGAGGGCCTGAGATACTGCAACCACCAGTACAATACATTTTGCTTGTGTCCTATATCAATTTTCTGCCAATAAATGTTTTAACAATTGTAATTCTACAGCATGCCAGGAGTTATTAGGGCTCCACCTACTCCCAGTGATGCGGTCATTATTGCCAGCCAGTCTCTAAAATATTCTTAGAGTCTGATTCATCAGATAATTCTTGGTACCAAATATATCACTTCAGGTTCCTTGGACAACAGACTGAAATGGAGATATGCATGCAGGATTATTACAGGGAGGAGTAGTGTTGGGGATTTCCCTTAGCCTCAACATTTAGTGGGTGAATAAAGATGTAGGATTGGGCCGAGGGGGGAATTGAACTGTGATATGGTCACAAAAGCCTTAGCTAATCCCATGGGGAGATGGGATGTCCCTTTATGTTGACCTACCTTGAGGCAAATTTGGCACTGTCCTCCCACCTTGATCTTCACTTCCAAGAACCATCTTAGTTTCCTAGCACCAGTCATTGGATGTGAGCTCCTCTGGAGGAGGGGGCATGACCTGGATGATCGGGCTCTATTAGGCTGAGAATCATGCCTCTAGAGGAGCTCAGCTGAGGGCTGTCAGCCACTGAACATGGGGCAAGTGGTTGGTGCACCGCTCAAACCACTAAACTGCATAAGACTTTTTTTCCTGTGTATTTTATTTATTTACTTATTTTTTATTGAGGTAACACTGGTTTATAACATTATATAAATTTCAATTGTACATCATTATATTTTGATTTCTGTGTAGACTACATCATGTTCACTACCCAAAGTCTAACTACCATCCACAGTGACAGTACGCATGTGTCCTTTTACTCCTTTCACCCTCTACCAGCCCACCTGCCCCATTCTCCTATGGGCAGCTAATTTTCGACAAAGGAGCCAAGGACGTACAATGGAGAAAGGAAATGGTGTTGGGAAAATTGGACAGCCACATCCCTAAGACTTTTTATGTCCATCTTTCTTCTCCTTGGTGTTTGCCTAGTTTGCTGTGTCAGTGCTGTCCTTAGTACTACTCTTTCTCCCAAGCAACTTTCCATTTTGCCCACAGCAGTCATCACCTAGCTGCGATGACTCATATCCCATCCCCTCTTCTCTTGCTCCTAGATGGCAGAGTACTGTTGCAGCAGATGTAAAACTATGCAGACCTGTCTCAGTACAAATTCATGCTGTGCAACTGCAGTTACATTTTCACAATTATCAGCACAAACATTTGAAATCACCTCAGGCAATGCTTTGACAGCTCCCTGGGGTATTGCTCAATTCTGAAGAACACTGTGAAAAGCTTAAAAAAAAATATGCTTGACTACCCAGCAGCCGAATACACAGACAGGACTAAGCCAGGCCTCAAGCAAAGTAAATTCTTTCTCCAACCACTTGACAATGTTATGAAATGGTAATGAAGGTTATGCATAACCAACAACTAAAAATTGGTACCTAGTGAAGTATTTCCCAATGTAAAAAATAGTGTTAAATTCATTGTGTAAAACTACATGAACAAAGAAAAGCCATCTTTTGTATCCCTCTCTCCCTTTATCCGTGAAAAGACTTCAGAAGAGAACATGAGAAATTATCATTTCAGTCGGGAAATACTATTGAATACCTACTATGTGCTAGACATTCTTCTAGGAATTGGAGACATAGCAATGAAAAGCAGTAGCAGAAAGATAACTCCCGAATCTTGTTGAAATTGGAATATTTTCCACTTGCTGTTCCTCAGTTGCCCCCTTCTCTCGCCTATCTCCTTGCCTCTGCATGTGTCACTTTCTCTGTCATTGCTGTTGTCCAACTTGTAAAAACCTAGTTCAGCTCTTGCATACCCTTCTCTTTTCTTACTCATCCTCCTCCTGTAGCAGTTCCACCTTTTCCATATTTCTTCTTTCTCTTTTCCTCTTTTTCACCACCTTTTTTTTTGTACTAGTTTGCACTAGTTTTTAAGTTCCTCCTTGATCAGAACAATTCTGTTATTCTTTGTATCTCAACCATATAACACAGTGCACTTTGACGTATGTATCTTGAATATGTGAAAGAATTCATATATATTAACCTATGAGGAAGAAAATATGAACTGATGTTATAATAATTATGGTTACGTATCAGTTTCTGTTTGATAACTTCTCAAAAGGAAAGAAAATTGATCCATCTATAATAAGAATAGAAAATACATTTTATCTCACTTGCCACTTTCAATAAATTGGTAATGATTTCCTGGAGTACCGACTTGAAAAGAAATCACAGCTGTGCTCAGGCTCAGAGGGAAGGATTATCATAAGCCATTATCTAAGCCTGTTATGAGCTCCTGAGAAGGCATATTGGCATCCGTACTTTTCCTTTGCCATTTCTAGAATCTTCTGATCCATAGTCAGATGCATTATCCATTGCGCCACTGGCCCTGTCCTTTGCCATTTCTAATCTCTCTCTCCCTCTCTCTTTCCCTCTCTCTCCCTCCCCTTCTTCTCACTCACTTACATGTCTGTGAAGTTTTTATGATTACAGTAGTAAAAGAGAAACAGAACACAATGATTATATATTGTATATATGTTTATATGATGTATATTCAACTGAAAAAAACCAAAATTTTTCCTGGTACAAAGTTTTAAAAGAATTTTACATTGCACATCTTTATTTAATGGACAAAGTAATGCAGTTACAATTAACTGTGATTTTGTAGACGCATAGACATTTTCATCACTTGATTCTCCTTGGTCTTCTTTTCTCTGACATATTTTCTCTTCACTTTGTTTCAGCAGCCCCACACACAACAGTGCTCTCAACCTCACCATCACTGAGCACAGCTTTAGCCACCGCTTTTGAGCTCTGAAAATCTCAGGCCACAACCTCCTATCCTTCGACTTCTGTTACTCTTACATTTTTTCAAAAATTGCTGGTTGTGGTACTTCTCCATTCCAAAAGTCCACCACATTTTTCTGACTTTCCTTTCCTTCTTATTCAACCTGGAAACTATAACTTCACAGACACTCTGGTCCTTGTCCTCCACTCAGTGGAGAAAGTCACATATCTTTGCAAATCCTCTCCTCTGGAAATATGTGAACACGAGAAATATGTTCCATGTAGTTGAAAGCAATTTCATTTATATCTTTTCTTTTCCATTTCACATATAGCATGATAGCAAACAATCTGCATAAAAGAAAAGTATATAAAAAATGTTCGTGGGATAAAGAAGAATCATGTACAGTTGTAATCAAATATCATATGGCATTAATCAACATTATTAACACTATGCTTTATTTTCATATTTCAGGTATTCATAAACATGGAGTGTTTTTCATATTCAACAATACTCTGGGTTTGACATTTTTTTTCATCTTAATGTCTACCCATCAATACCCCTCATTCTGTTTTCTAGGTGAACGACTTAGGACAGGTCAGTGACTCAGTGCAGCTGATAACTTCCATTTTAACTCAAAAGATTATAGTTTAGAAACAGATATGAAATTCATTCCGCAAATTTAGGATTGCTAGAAATTTAATTTAGTTTTCTAAAATTAAACAATTTCACAATCAAGCCCTCATTTTATTGGTCATAAAAACTTGAATTTGGTCAAGAATTTCTCCCAACTCTATCCTTTTTTTTCAGGCCACAACTAAAAATGAGGGTGTTACATAATACACCAGTCAGTGGGGGAGGTCAGAGAATTTACCATTGGACCTTCAACGCTGTCATTTGTTGGACATCATTGCAGCTGTTCTCTAGTGCTATTTTTCACAATAGGGTACTGCATTGTCTCCTGTCCAAAAACACAAGATCTTTCCAGGTTTATCTGTCTCTCGATGTTTTCTTACCTTCTTAGAAACAAGAGAAAAATATATTGTTCCCAATCCACTTGCGAGTTGAAGGAAAGAGTGAAGTTGTATAGAGCTCATCATTATGTTCATGCTAGTCTTACTGACAACCAAATACATTTCACTGTTATTTGCATCACACTGGGGTATGATGAGATTTATGACAAGATTTCTCAACCTTGGCACTTGTGGTCTTGTGCACTAACAGAAGCTTAACAGTATCCCTGGCCTGTACCCAGTAGATAACGCCCCCACCACCACAGTTCTATACAATCAAAAAGTCTCCAGACATTGGAAGTCACCTCCAGTTGAAAACCAGTGCACTCTGAGGATGCATTTGACTCACTTTTCTCCATTTATTCTCTACTTCTCCCCGCTGGTTCAGCAAGGGAAATCTCTGGAACCTTGTCCACAACCTGGATTCTTCTTTGGGAATTGGGAGTGTGAATCTTCTTTCATCCTTGACCCTCAAATCTATAATTCACCCCATTCTGTATTTGGCTTGGTAGGGCCTGAGGGCCACAGAAAGTGGCTGTCATGCTCCATACATATAGCAGCATCTAACTTTTCAATTCAACTCCCTCTTCTCTCTTCCTTTCTCTTCTCTTCCCCTCCTTTTCTCTTCCCTTCTCTTCTTTGACCTCTCTTCTCTTCTTATATATCAAATATTATCCTAAATGTTTCACTTGATGTGTATGCCTTGGTGTTTGAATATCAAAGATCAAGAATTTGACACTTCTATTTCTCCAGGGAAATGACTACTGTGGCTCAAACTGCCCAATGATGGAAAGTTAGGGGAAAAAGAGTACCAATGAAGGAAGTATCCATTAATGTCTCAAAATGTAATCCCGTTACTACCTTCTGCAGCTTAATCACCAACAGGTGTGACATATATTTCTAGTTCTGATTTTATTTAAAAGCTAAGGAACGTCTGAGTGCCCAGAGATCAATTTCAGCACGTGCATATAGTGTGGGATTACATGGCAATTGAAAGGGAGTTATTGGCCTGAAAATCACTTTTTATCATGCTGAGAGTAATCATACTGTCTTCATATGGACACTTGTCAGTGTTCTTTCATTGTTTTGCCAGCCAGAGACCCAAAATGAATATTAAAAAAAATGTTAACCCAAAATTGGTATGTGTGTGTACATACAAATAACGGTATTGTTCCTTTATTTTTCTATTTTGAGAAACACATATACATATATTATTTTGGTTGTATATTGCTGAATAACAAACTACCTCAGGACAAGAGCTACTTTTTATCCCTCATAATTTTGTAGGATGACTGTTTTGGACCAGTGGTTCTTGTGATGTAAGTGATGTTGACTGAGCTGTATTCATCTGGGAGCTCAACTGGACTAGGCCATCCAAAATGGCTCATATGGCTGCTGGCTGGGAACTCACCTAGAGCTGTTGAATACAGTGCTTTGGTTAACCCATATGTGGCCTCTTCATTTGGCTTGAGCTTGAGTTTCTCAGAACATGGATGCTGGATTTGAAGAGACAGGGAGTAGAAGCCATCAGTCTTCTTACAACCTGGGTTTGGGAGTTCCAGAACATCACTTTCACTTCATTCTATTAGTCAAATCTAATCACAGATTCTAAAAGAGGATGAATTTCTGGGGCTAACTTTGGAGACTAGCAACCATGTATTTTAAAACCATACGCATTGAAGAGTGGTTGTGAAAAATCGAAACTCTGTAACATTTTATTTTTTAAATAAATGCATATTTTCCCAGAAGTCATATAAAATTGCTTAAATGTGTCATTCTTTGCATTTATGCCTATTCCATGGCAATATAAATGTTTGAAGTTAGGTATGATGACATGGTTTCTGATTACAAGTCAAGATTTGTAATGTTTCTTACACACCAGGGGAAGTTGATTTGTTTATAACGGAAGTATGGCCTCCCTCTGCTTTCCTATATCAAAAGATATTTGGGTTGTTTCTAGTTTTAAGGTGTCACAAATAAACTCTCGTACATTTCTGTTGGAAGTGTAATTTTATAAAGCCACCTGGGAAAAATGGTTGGCAATATCTACATAGCTAAACATATGCATGCCCTATGACCCAGAATTCCATTTTTGGGTATACTTGAGGAGTGGAATGATTTTTCTTTCACCTTCATAATCTTAAACATTCAAAAACAAGTGAAAATTTAATCTTCGCCTCATGAACTATAGATTTAAGACAATCCATCAAAATAATCTAAAACTCTTTTTAGAAAGGATCCATCAAATGCTTTTATCATTTTATTTTCTGTTTTTCTCTTTAGGAGATTAACATCTTTTTTGCAGTACACATAATATATGTCTTCTTTGTATTAAAGGAAAGAACAATAACTGTGAAGGGTCTATAACTGTAGGCTTCTTGTGAGCTCACAAATTAGCCTTCTACAGTTTCATGGATGCTGGCAGAGGTCAAAAACTCCTGGGTCAAAGAAAAAAAGAGTTTATTGCTTCTGGCACATTGAGCACCCTGAGCTTGATGTTTGCATTTGTTCCCCTTGACCTCCAAGTCCCATGTGGTGATATGAGGAGGCCCAGGTGGATGCTGTGCATGTGGTAGGTCTGTATCAAAACTGGGGAACCCTGAACTTAGGAACCCCAAATGTTTTATAATGGGCTTGAAGAAAAACTGCCCAGTCTTTGCTCTAAGAGAAATATCATCTTTAGGATACTGGACAGTAAGCAGACATCTACTACAGTGTGGGACTGTACAAACAACGCTAAAAGAATAATCCAAAGAAACACCATCAGTGCCTCTGCTGGCAAGAGATACAGAAATGAAAGAGATCCATGGAAAATTATGTACCAACTGATAGATTATTTGTCTTTTCTCTTTTCTCTGTCCTACAATTATTGAGACTTTTGATTAATAACTGTCTTTACTTAGTTATAGCTACAAATAGTTCATAAGAGGCTATAGAAAAATTTGTTGTCAATTCCTTTTTACTAAGTTTTAAGGGATTATTTTGGTTATTGAATAAACTAATTGATTAATGCCCTCCGAAATCAGATGCAGATTGCAAGGTATTCTTGTATTGTATGGCAAGTAGCATCCTGACAACAGAGCTGTGTTAATCACAGCAAAAATATTGAATATACTTTCATTCTTATAAACAAGAGCATATATATTTTTATTAATCCAATTTAGACTGTTCTGAAAAGTATTTAAAACAGAAGTAGAAAAACCAGTAAATATGGAGGCCGACAAGAAGTTTTTGAATACTATCTCTACCACTAAAAAAGTGATTTTTGCCCTAAATATATGAGTTTTCTAATCCTAACACTTTATATTGCAAGATAGAGGGGGCATGACAGAATCATGAGTTCATGTGTAGGCTCTGGAGTAAGTTGCCAAAGATAGAATTTGATTCAGTCACAACTGCTTGGATAAGTTTTTTAGTCTCATTTTTGCATTGTTTTTCATTTTGTTAAAATAGCACGTCTATAAAAAAAGTCATTAATAAGTGTCAGTTTGTTGGTATTTGAAATATTTATTACAGACCTACAAGACTTACTGTATGTTTTAAATGAGTTAAAGTCTGGGAAAGGTGGAGAATATTTTAGATTAACAGTAAGTGCTTAGTAAAAGTTGATCCATTTGTCTTTCTGGATTAACAGAGAATTAATAAGAAATATGTGAATAAAGAAAAAAGTAAGCAAAGATAGTTTGTTTTGATGATTTTCATATTGGCATGCTATATTGTACATTTGGGCAACCTGAAACTAGAAGATTGAGTTGCATGAATTTACAGGTGCCAATCCCCGTTCTAAAAATTCTGAACCAACTCATAAGGCCACTTGAGGTGTTTTCAAGAAATTATTGTATAATAGTAGTGTATAATCTTATGCAGTTGAAATTGAAAATGATGTGTAATAACAGTGTTATATTGCCTTAATTTACTTTTAAATGCTCCGGTTTACAGAGTTCCACATAAATATGTGTATGCTTGCTTTAATCTACACCTCTCAGAGAGGTTGATTAATAAACACAGAAATGCACAGTCCAAAAATGGTTAGTTGTTATTTGAACAGTGCTGATTCAGAATCCAAGCTGTTATTTAGTCTCCCTTACTCATTTCTGGCAGCTTGGTGAGAGAGAGGGGGAAGGGTGACGGAAGAGGAGTGGAACCTGGGGCTGCAGGGAGGGCCTCCCGTAGCTTTTCTCTTTTGCTTTGTGTTAACACCCTAAGAGGCTAGGGACTGGGGACGCAGCTGCAGTCTAGAACAAAGTCGTGAAATAGGGTGGGCAGTAAACTTAGAGAGGGAGAATCACCAATGACAGCCGCAAAGATCCTAAGAGAGGGAAGCTGAAGTTTCCGCTGAACCATTTCCAAGGTCCGAGTGCCTAAGTTTGAAGATCCTTTTTTATCAATATTGCCTGAACTCTTCCCACAAGTTTGGGAGAGTGATTTGTGGAGGAAGAGAAATTGGCTTCTTTCTCACCAATGCTTATATTTACAAACTACTTTTTTTTTTTTCTCCCAGAGTAGTAAAAAAACAAAACAAAACAAAAGGAATGAAAAGCCACAAAGTTATCATCACAGTGTCTGACAGTGAAACTGAAGATGATGACAACATGGACCTTCCTCCAGACACTTCTTCACCAGGCTGGGGCACGGACAGAAGGGAGGACCTTATCAAGGAACCCATTTAGTCTCCTGGGATTGGCTACAGAAGCACTAATATGGAGTTTATCCCTAAAGGCAAGAAAAAACTTTACTGTATCAACTCATCTACCTATGCTAGAGGGTAGTAATTGGTTTATCAACAATTCACTGTGTTCTTCTCTGACATGCTAAATGAGGATAGGAAAGATTCTAATCAGTTCACAGTTTCCCACCTGGGGCAGACATTGATGAAGCTAGCCCTATGGAGTCAGCAATACTATCAACAACTTCACGCTCTCTCTAGATATCATTGTATTCCTATCCAGCTGGATGCAACTGATCTCAAGGGTGCCACTCTCTCCTAAGCTACTTTCATGAGAATCAACTTTGGATCCTCCATCAGTGATCTGCCACTTCACTGATGTTGGTAAAGTGACTGCCTGTGAGATATGCCTTTCCAACTTTGCCAGTCCACTGATGTCAAGTAAAACACCGAGATGCAACAGATATCAGCTAGCAATGTTACAGCCACTTCCCTCTCATGTCCCCAGAGGGCACAGGTAAATTTGGACTGAGTGCTAACATGCTGAGTGGTCTTTTCAAACTTTTCCCCTCACCTCACTGGACCTCAATCATAATTTTATTGGGTTTCAACTTCTTAGTGGATGCTGCATACAAAAAGAGGCTGCAGAGAGGGACATTTAGACACAATTTGCAAATTAACCTTTTCTCAGGCACAATGATTGTCAATAATAGTGTCATGATTGTTGGGTTGATGGCAAGAAACTAATTGTATCAGCATAAGATGTGTTAGAAATATATTGACTTTGCTGTTCTAAATATGTGAATTGGCTCTAAATACTGTTCAAGAACATTTGCCCTTGCAGTAACAAAAATATAACAATCTATACCTCTTGCATTGGTGCTCTATGCGTAGGATGTCTGTCTGATTCTATTTTTTTCCACGTAATGGAGAATTCTGTGATGAGATTCCAACTAAAGGTTAGCTGGCTCCTGCTGCTAAAATATTATTGCATGTGCCTTGAATCAATCATATAAAGTGCTTAGGAGTGTCTGCACCTTTGCTGAGCTCACAAGAATAAGTTGTGTGACTTAATTTTTGCCTGCTTGCTGGTACAGAATTCAATCAGAGACTTGCTCTCACCCAGCACATCCACCTAGTAGAAAGATTGTGGGAGAGGTAAATTAGAGCCCCCATCTCTAATTTCAGAAGCTTATGAATATCTACCAAAATAGTTTATCTACATAATATTGTAAGTGGCCAGATTGGCTTAGTTTTAGTCCACAAAAGCTGAGTGTCATGAAGGAAGGTTGACTGGCTGACTTCATTCACTGTCTTTCTGGCAATGTACCTCCCAACATGGAGGATACCTTATTGAATTAACCATATACCAGGATTTTGACTTGAAGCTTCTAAGCACAGAAACATTAATTATTCTTTCCTTTTTCCCCAAAATTGAAATTGTAAACAATTCTCAGAGGGAAGAATCATATTACCCAATTTCACATAGAACGGTGTTGTAATCTAGACAATAGTTCCCCCCATCTGAAGTTTCACTTTCCATGGTTTCAGTTACCCGTGCTCAACCAGAGACAGAAAATGTTAAAGGGAAAATTTCAGAAACAAACAATTTCATAAATTTTAAATTGCACACTGTTCTGAGTAGCATGATGAAATCTCGTGCAGTCCTGCTCCGTCACACCCAGGATGTGAATTATCCCTTTGTTGGATCCCCAGCCATCTGTATTGTCTGCTCCATCAACATGGTCATGGCTCGATGATCCTCCTTCTGATGTATCATCAGAGGGTCAATGGTAGCCTAATGCTACGTCACAATGCCTGCGTCACTCACCTCACTTCATCTCATCACATAGGCATTGTATCATCTCACATCATCACAAGAAGAATGAGTTGAGCATAATAAGATGTTTTGAGAGAGAGACCACATTCACATAAATTTTATACAGTATATTGTTACAACTTTTCTATTTTATTATTATTGTTGTTAATCTTTTACTGTGCCTAATTTATAAATTAAACTTTTTCATAGGTATTTATGTATAGGAAAAAACACAGGATATGTAGGGTTCAGTACTATCCACATTTTCAGGCAGCCACTGGGGTTCTTGGAACATATCCCTCACAGATAAGAGGAACTACTGTATAATCCAGGAATTTGCAATGAGAAAATCAACTGTCCAGGAGGAAAAATGAGATCAGTACATTCTGTACCCAGATGAAAGCTTCATGGTCAGACAAATTATAATCAAAAGTTGAAAAGAGAAATGGAGCAACAGAAGTCAATAAGCTAAACTGCTACAGGCAATAATCATACCAGAAACCATGTAGGGACCAAAGCATTCATATTTTCAGTCTAGGTCACCTGTCTTTTGAAAATACATGAATGAACACAGGGAAATCTCCTGGTGGTTGATTATTCTTTTGCCATGAAACCATGCAACCAACTCCTGGCATAGTATTTCCCTAAACAGAATCAATATCAATCATTATATATATACATATATATATATATATTATTTTTTGAGGAAAGTTAGCCCTAAGCTAATATCTGCTGCCAACCCTCCTCTTTTGGCTGAGGAAGACTGGCCCTGAGCTAACATCTATGCCCATCTACCTCTACTTTAAATGTGGGACGCCTGCCACTGCATGGCTTACTAAGCGGTGTGTAGGTCCATGCCTGGGATCCAAACCACCAAACCCCAGGCTGCAGAAGCAGAGCACACAAACTTTGCTGTGCCACGAGGCCGGCCCCTCAATCACTATATTTTTAATAATTAATTACAGTCATCTTGAAGTACAATAATTACTTCAAATTGTAATCTCAGACAGTAGTGTCTACATAGCCTGATTGGTGTGCTAGGTATTTATTATAAACATCTCAGGGAGATACTTTGGCTGATTGTTGTTTTATTCCCACCGTTTGCTTATAACTGAATGAGTGAATAAATTTGACCACTTTAAGTCTTAAAACTACTTTAGTTCCTGTATTTTTCACATTCTCAGGGGACTCCACACTGTTCCACATTGCTAATAACAATGTTGTATTGTGCACAAGTAAATGATCAATTTATATTCTGTTGATTTGGTCTTTCTCTAGGGCTCAGTTTCTTCATTCTCATTTTTAAAACTTCTTCTACCCATTTTCTTTTCTTCTTCTTATGGTTTCCCCAGAAACGTTTGAAGATAAGACAGAAATGTACTAATTGGTATGAAAAATCGTATAATCTATAGGATACAAAAGAGGAAGGAAAAACGTACTGTCATTATTTCTCATTCTGTGATTCTTCTGGAAAGAGTGATGATAGAATTGAACTATTTCTTACAATTTTCATCTATGACTTATTTTAAGTACATTCACCATTTTGGTCATTACTAAATGTATATTTTCACACATCAGTTACACAATGATTTGACCATGCTTGGAGCTACAAAATCAGTAGAGTGCTCTCATCTTGATCCTCCCAGAATGCCACAGACAGTTCAGAGTTTACCACTGTCTTGCTTTCAGTCCTCATGCTGCCAAAAATGTTTTTAATGTTTTATTAAAGTGTAGGTTTCTTCTGACTGTTAAATCTGCATTAGGCTAGAGTCTGAGACCAAAATTTCCTGACGGGCCTCCTACAGAGTATGTCACAAATGATGGCAGACACAGTAATGTTCACAGCAATATGGCAGCTGCCAGAGGGAAGCAAATAATAAGCTCTAAAAATGCCGATTTTAACTTAAAAAGAAATCTATAATTCTCACAAGGTGAGAACTCTGCCTCACCACAGAATTTTCCAAACAATATGCTGAGGAGTATGGATTCATATGCCCTTGAAACTGACTCTGAATAAGTCCGCTTTTGAAACAAAGATCATTTAAAGCCCTCTTTTGTTTTGGCCTCTAAGCTCTAATCAGACAGAAAGCAGCACATTTTGGAGAGGTAGTTTGCTTTTGAACCAATTACCAATATCAATCCTGCGGGGAATTGACCTTTGCAAAGAAATTTTCAAACAACTCATAAAGGTGTCTCATAGTGATCCCTTGCCAGACAGAACCTTAGTGAAGTACAGGATGTTTAGAATTTTCATGTCTCACATAAAGGAACATCATAATGCTGTGGATGACTCTGTCAACTGGGACTCATTAATTCTGATCACAACTGTATTTTAAAATCCTTAAAGCCCAAAGTGACTACAAAAAATGTAACTAGTTTCATAGACAAATCTCCCATGTTGCCCAAAGTACTAAGTATTTACCCAAATGTTTCAAATTGTATACTTTTCCTATGTACCTATCATTTTAATAAATGCTTCAAATTTTTCTTTTTTTAGTTTTTCAAAGAGACTATACAAAACTATTTTTTAAATATATATGCATGTGCATTTCCTTTAGATAATGTTCCTAAATCTAATTAGATTTGCTAATAGATCTTCAACAGTCAAAAGTTAGTAAACATTACAGAAAAATATTCCTTGTATACTTAAATACTATTGTTATTCCTAGTGTTCATATTCAATAAGCGCTTTCCTGGTTTTATTTTTGGATAATAGTATAGTGCAATCATGCTTAAGAATTGAGCCCCTGGAGTCCGACCGTCTGAATTTGAACCTGTTTCATCACTTACACCCTGTGCAACTTTGAGAAAATTTACCCATATTTTCAGATCCACGGTTTCTCATCTATAAGCTAAGGGTAAGAATGCATATATATTCATGTGCTACTTGTGAAGATCAAACGAAGTGTATGTATGCAAAGCATTCAGTTCAAGACCTGGCTTATAGTAGAAGTTCATTATTTTCAGGGTCTGGAAATGAAATTTCCAGCAATACTGAAACATATGCTAGAACTTTAAAGTGAAAAAAAAATTTCAACTTGTCGTATTTATATACTGTCATTTTTTTTCCTTAGCATCACATCTTTATAAGTATAAACTGACTTTCATCACTAACGCACATCTACCACCCAGCCCCATAATACCATCTTAGGCATTGCCAACACCCGGGATCACACTGTTTCCTAATAATAAATTGAGCCACTTCACTGCCTGACTTCAACTTAAGTTCTTTCCAGCCATCTCCCCTGTTGATTCCACTGTAATTGCCGCTCAAATTCATAGAAGAACCAGCCTCTTGACTCCTTCTGTATATTTGGTTTCTTCTTTTTTGCTTCATTGCTCTCTGGCTGCCAAATGCATTGCCATTCTGTTGTAAATGTGTGCATAAACCACAAGCAGCTTACACTGGACTTTCCAACTGCTGTTATAGAAAAAAAAAATATATATATATATATACCCACTTGCAAATGGGCGAAGAAAGTTAATGAAGACCTCCAAAAACAACATTTTACTTAATTACCGTGTTAAAACTTTTAAATATTAGACAACCTACACAACTTCATTTATTCTTTTGCTGGTGGTGGTGTTCTTTAAATAAGACATTGTATTTTAATTTATTCTTTTTCCTTTATCCAGTTTTATTTTAGAACAATTATTGGTCGAATGGAGAAATTAATGCATACATGAATGCATTTTGGGCATGACAGTCATTTGGACCAGCTGAAAGATGATCAAGTTCCATAGAAACCTGGAATTTTTCATTTTATGTCATTGTCAACAAAATATCTTAGAATAGTTGAGCTTTACTATTTAAAACAAAGACATCTTGGGTGAAATATGCATATATCTCTCTCTTCTATTTTGAGGTATATTCAATACTGTACTCATAAAGTAGTCCCAGATTGACTCAGTATATAATTTTGATGTAGGTAAAAATTAAATCCTCCTGAATTTCTTTGTTAAAGGAAAAAGTCTAAATTCAGTAATTTTGTGAATGTGAGTCTATATGTTATCTCCATCTCATAACTGCTTGCACTGATTGTCTCATAAGAATGTGTCGTTGTTTCATCTTAAATCTTTTTCAAGCATCAAGAAGGAAAAAAATTTCCCCCAAACCTTATATATCAACTATGAAAAACTATGAAGACGTGTATCTCTTAGTGACAAAGGCTTTTTGAACAATTCTTGTTCTAAAGGCAATTATTTTTAATTTGTTTAATGCATCATTGAATAATTATATTATCTAAAAGTAACAATATTAAATCATTACAGTTTTAG
This sequence comes from Equus asinus, assembly GCF_041296235.1. Lineage (NCBI taxonomy): Eukaryota > Metazoa > Chordata > Mammalia > Perissodactyla > Equidae > Equus > Equus asinus. Next base: position 116,479,821 of record NC_091792.1, on the reverse strand, counting down.
TTTATTAGATTTTATAATATTTTTATATTAAAGATTCCTTTTCAAAAATCTTAGTGCAAAAACATCAAGGGAATATATATGTATTACTACAAGGGACATATAAAGAAAAATTTTTAAGGTTCAAACCAATTATATATACTTCAAATGTGTCCTAATGCATGTGCTTATAACTGTCTCATTCTCCTAACAATGAATTAATTGGCAAAATTCTATCCAATTGACCAAAACAAAGCTTTCCTTATAGTGCAACTTTGCACTCTAATATGAATGGGATATTATGCAGCTCTAAACACTGCATGTCATACTCAGGGTTTTTTTTTTTTAACCACATCTTTTCTTTGTAATGAATGAATGTGCATGCATTTGGAGTAACTTCCAGGAGCTTCAGTATTCTTTTTTTTTGTGTGTTTTAATAAATTTTGTATTTGACAGCCATTGTTCAAGAAAAAAGAGACAACAGTTTCCATCATTCAGAAATGAAGGGAGTAAAACAGAGGAGATATTGGCTTGTTGGTATTGTGCTTAATTTGAATCTGATTTTACTGTAAAATCTTACCATACTCCTTGTGGATGACTCATGACTCTCCTTGATGTACTGGTAAAAAAAAAATGAAGAAGAAAAGTAGAGTGTTGGTGTTTTTTTCTCTCATTGCACATAAGACTGATCTTTAATTTTTCAAGTTCTACAAGCTGCAATCAGTTAAAAACATTAATATTAACACTTTATACTGACTCTACTGTAAATAAAATGTGTCGTCATTCCAACCCATCACATTCACCTTCCTACAAAACTAATCTCTTTGTAATTGGTTACTCTTCTTGCCAGCATTTTCTTTTCCTTTTTATTTTCAATCAATGTCTTAAAATTGTCACATAGAGTATGATTTTGCTTTTCATGCTGGAATTCAGTGTTTTTCCTTTCATTTCTCCAAAAATAAATTTAATGTTTAGATTTTTCCTTTGGAAATGGTAACTTCTGGAAAATATGTCTGAGCTGAATAAAGAAAAAAGCTGGAAAGAGTTTTGATGAAGTAACGTTTTGAAAGAGTAACAAGGCAAACCATATAGTCAAAGCTAGACAGCAACCATAATTTAATGCTGAAAATTTATACAGATTTTCCAACCATGATCACCAAAATGTAGCCTCGTGACATCTCTTATCTGTAATCTCCTACTACTTTCCTCGTCCTGTCCTAGACTTTCTAGTCTAAGCATATTGATAATATGCTTCCTGAACAAATAAAACTCACAGAAGGGTCTTAATCTTTGTCTTTGCTTATTTTGCCTTCTCTACACAGAATGCTTTTTCATTAATCTGGAAGTGTTTTGGCTTTAAGCATCACAATCCTAATTAGAACCAGCTAAGAAAAATGCAAATTCAAAAAAATAAAACCAAAGACCGTTCAGGAATTAAACTAGATTTTAGGGATAGACAGAATCTTGAAAAAAGCCCTGATTTTCTCTCTCTCCATTGAATATCTGATCTGTTTCTACCTTCATCTCCCTTTTATTCTTTCAGAATGACTTCCTCTCTGCATTGTAACTAAAGCTTCCAGCAACTTTCTTATGAATATCTCTCAGCCTTGTCATTGAACGATACTCAGTATTATTTCCTTTAATCCCAAAATTAGGATTATAATCAAAGAGGTTCAGATTTGGCTAGGTGTCCATTCTGGAGCTAATCTATTGTGACCTAAGAGAGTGGCTCACAAGTCCCTCTGTAGACCAACCAATGTGACTAGGAAAACACAATAAAAGGAAAAAAAAAAACATAAAAATCATTGAAGCTGCCATAACCATCAAATTATTGGAGTCAGGGCAGGCACATTAATCAGAAAACAGGGAAGAGTGCTGAATATGAAATTCTTCAAGGTCTAGCATGAAAAACACTTTGTTCATCAGAATTTTCAAAACTGCACTAATTACTACTTGCTTCATGTTTCCAATAGAATTTCATTAACACTTATTGTATGCCATCATAGAAATTGTCACATAGCGTTATATCATCTTACCTGTCTCCTTGCAATGTGAGCTACTTGAGTTTGTGCCACGTTTTATTGATCCAATGATTACAATATTACATTAATCTGTGTTATTTTCTTTAGAACACTGCTCAGTCTCCTAAATTATCTTATTTTTATCCACATTTGTGTTTAATATGTATTTTTCTCATTAAAATAATACATCTCTGGATCCTTAATACCTCAAGCAGTATCAGATACGTAACAGATGTTTTCTACATAAATAAATAATACATAGGAAATCCAACATGAATCTTGGCCTTCAGAGATTATTTTTTATACTGAGCAAAAAAGCTAGCAATTAGGCACACAAAATTATTGTGAGGACTGAAATGTGCATAAAATTATTTCTCAGTGGTATAACATGAAGAACTCTGTTACAGTTAACATCTGAATGGGTGTAGGAAGATGGACTGAATTTGTCCAGGTGGAGCTAAAGGGGAAAGAGAATATTAAATAAATATCAACATTAATATGTGTTGAAGTGAGGTAGGTAGGCGCAAGTATTTAAAGGATTTGACAGAGAAATAGGACGCTAGCAGGTGAGTACTGAAGAATGAGATTGGAAATAATTTGAGACAAGGTCTTGGAGAATTTTAAATTACAATCAAAGTACTGTATTTATTCTTTAAATGTTAAATAAGCATTGGTAATTTTTGATCAGATAATAATGAAGTCATTGGAGACTTGCCAGAAGTCAATGTTTAGAATTAAGGTGAAAGTGTTAATAAAGAGAGCGGAAATGGAATAAATATGAGGGAATGTGTGAAAATATTGTTAAGGGAAGATAAAATATGACTGGCAACACCTTGTAGTGTCAGCAAGGAAGACACAGAGGTTTTGAGTTTAGGTGACTGAGCAGATGCAGGTATCGTGGGCAGAAATAAGGAAAATATGAAACTAAGGAAGTTTGAAATGAAAGCTACATCATATTACATAGGTGTCATAGGATATCTGGAGGTATCCAAAAGCAAGGACTGAAAATTCAGGCCTGGAGAACAGATAAGTGAAGGCTAGAAACACAGGTTTGGCAGTCATGCACAGAGAGGTGAAAAGTAAGTTCAAATCTGGTGTGCTGGTTTAGATTAAACATATAGAGAGAGACGAGAAGAGGACCTAGAACGGATCCATTGGGGAATTTTTATTTACCAGTGTTCTTTGTAGAGTAATAAATAGTAAGGTAAGGCAAATGCTTTTGAAGTAAATAAGGTATTATAATCAGAAAATGATTGTGTTGTAGAGTAACCCAATATAACATAGTGGTAGATATCAGATTTGACTTTATATGTTTTCTCCAAAGCAACTTGCCTTTCTGAAAAGTTGACAAAAATTCCCTTATTGTGATAAATTCTTTATTCAGCAGTGAAAACTAAATGTCTGTCTTGTGGGGGCTCTGTATAGGTTTGGTAATTACCTTCCCCTCACCACCAGCACCCCCATGATTAAACTAACTTGCTGAGTTGATTGCCAGCATTCCAAAGGGAGATGCTGGAAATGGATATTAGAATGTAATGTAATCTACACATTGAGTTTTTCTCAATTCGGTAAAGAATATTCATTTACTTGTTCACTTAACAAACAAGTAATGATTACCTATTGTGTGCTTTTCTCATTGATTGTAGCTTATTTGCTTGCCAGACTAGACTCTTACCACTTAGAGGAAATATATACAGCTTATTCTAAGACACTAGGATTTCTTTAAGGTTAATAAAGTCATTCTTAAAGAAAACTAGCCAACTGTAGTTTGGGGGAACTTTAAAAAAAAATTTTGAAGGGGGCCGGCCTGGTGGCACAGCGGTTAAGTTTGCACATTCCACTTCTCGGCGGCCCAGGGTTCACCAGTTCAGATCCCTGGTGCGGACACGGCACTGCTTGGCATGCCATGCTGTGGTAGGTGTCCCACATATAAAGTAGAGGAAGATGGGCACGATGTTAGCTCAGGGCCAGGCTTCCTCAGCAAAAAGAGGAGGACTGGCAGTAGTTAGGTCCGGGCTAATCTTCCTTAAAAAAAGAAAAATTTTTTGAGGGTACTAATGCTGAATAATTTAGTATAAGATTGTGACACTAATAAGAAAACATTGAAAAGAAGCTTTAGAGGAAGAAATTTCTATTTCCTTTTTTATTCAAAATATTTCTATCGAAAAATGTGGAAATGAGTGAACTCTTACAGAAATAGGATTAAAATATCTGTGGTAGGGTGTAAAGGTGATATTCAAGTTTATTCATAAGCAGTCATTTGTATATTTGAAAACATTTTATGCCTGTTCCTTCCCTCTTTCCTCCCTTTTGTCTTCTGACAATCACAAGCTTTTGATTTCTAGTTTTGAAGTTTTCATTTAAAATATTCATTTTATTGCAATGAGTTGCTTTCAGGATAATGCGTTTCTTCATTTTATTATATACAGCATTTTAAATTGTATTGTGTTAAAAAATGCAAGAACTGGTAAAAAAATGGAAAAATATATATATAAGGTACTACAAAGTCTATAGTGAAAATAGCAGCAGGTTGCTTTATCCTTCCCTTGCCACTACTCCCACACCCCAGGGCTAACCATTTTCAAATATTTAACTATTAGTCCTGGTATTTACTTTCATATTTATCAAGAGCATGCTATATTAGTAATTTTATGTAACAATATTTTACATTAGCTATAAACATCTTGTTAAGGAAGGTGAATTTTTTTATGCCACTACTTCCTCAACTTGCACTTCCTGTGTAAAACCATGTATTTATATTAGCATTTTTGTTTAAATCAACACCTCTTTATTATATTGACTATGTATTTGTTTATTTCTACATTAATATTAAAGCACATTTAAGTTTCTTTGATATAAAACTTACTGATTTTTCTGGTGTTAGTGATTGCCTTGTGTTTTGACTTGTTTGGTTTTCTTTGTATCTTTTTTTTAATGTATTTTTTTTTAAGAGTGGCCCTGAGCTAACATCTGTTGCCAGTTTTCTGGGCATCTTTCCTTCTTCTTCTCCTCACAGCCCCCACTACATAGTTGTATATTCTGGTTGTGAGTACCTCTGGCTCTGCTATGTGGGATGCCACCTAGGCGTGGCCTGATGAGCCGTGCCATGTCAGGGCCCAGGAGCCAAATCTGCAAAATCCTGGGCCGCCAAAGCCAAGTGGGTGTACTTAACAGCTCAGACATGGGGCCAGCCCCAAATTTTCTTTGTATCTTAGTTTAATTGCTTCCACATGCTCCATCAGATATGATAGATATATACCAATGTCATTTTAAAGATGTCTGAATACACATAGATAATCAAAAAATATGTAGATAATTAATTGGAGTTTTTTTGTTTTTGTTTTTTCCCCCTGTAAACATCCGACTTGCGGCTACAATAAGTCCTGGCTGTTCTCCTAGAAAATGGCACAGCTCCCATTCTAACGCTTTTCTTACCTAATTCTAGATCATCCTTTGCCTCTTTTTGACATTGGATTTTCTGTTTCCTGGACTTTACATTTTATGGTAGCTCCATATCAAAGGGAGTTGGAAAGTAACTATATATTGGGGATGTTTGCTTTACTGAAAATGCCTTCTTTTCTATGTTTACACTTGACTGATATTTGGTTGGGTATATAATTTTAAGCTGAAAATCGCTTTCTTTCAGAAGGTTTAGTCAGGTTCCGTTAATGAGAAATCTGCTGTAATTCGAATTTCTGTTTATTTGCAATATGACTCTTTGGTGTTTTCTTTATTCCTTTCACAATCAGATGCCTTAAACAGAGTAAATCTCATGCATCCTTTCATACATTGTGTTGGGCAGCTGGGTACACAGTAGGATATACCTTTCTAAATGGTGACTTCTTTAGTTGGTGGTTTAAAATATTATCTGTTATAACAATTTATGTGTTTATTATTTGTTCTTACTTTAACTTCTTTGTCACAAACAAGAACTTCTGAGTTGATTCTTTAAATTTCTTAGCCCATCTTTCTTTTTTACATTTTGTTTGATTTTTTGTTTATATTCTCTTAGATTCTTTATGCATTATCTTCTGATCCTATTGTTGTATAGTTTTTATGCTATTGAAGTTTTAATTTCCAAGACCCCATTATTCTTTAGTGATTGTTCGTTTTTCATGTATTCCTGTTATTGCTTTATAAATGCAATAGTTCGTCTCACTTTTCCCTGGATATACATTGTACCTTTTGCCCTTATGCATTTCCTTTGTTTCATCTGGACTAGAGCTCTTCCCCTCTTTTTGCTCACTGTGTTTGATGTTGGAGACTTTCCTTTTGTGGCTGGTGTTTGTTGGTGGTCCATTTATCACTAAGAGGGAGACACTAATGATGGATTGACAGCTCTGCGCGTCTGAGTGGAGAAAATTGATATGTAGGCTACACTATAATATGAGAAGATAGTAAACTAACTATTCATTGTGGACTCTAAATGTCAGTGTCTTGAAGATTTTACTCTGAGACTCTTAATTTCCGTCAGCAAAGAGACCTGCAATCCGTGCCTACGAGCCATGGGCCTGGATGTAGGCATTTTTGAGACAAGACAAGAGAATGAGACTGAAGTTGGTCTCACTCTTAAGAGTGTAGACTTCTACCTTGTCTTCTGGTTTTTAATGCGGCTCTTCTTTTCCTCCCTCTCCTAAGTAGCATTAGTTCTTTGGAGTTGCTCTTAATCTTACTTGATGGCGGAGTGGAGAACTAAGGGCAGTCATCTGACTAAGAAGAATAGGAAATAGGATGTGGGGACTCCTACTGGTCCATATATAAGGTTTGTTCTCACCTTGGTACCTGTACAAGTTTTGGTCCCACTATATGGGAAATTTCCCATTCAAATGTTCACACAGTTTGCTCCCCCCTCTATTTTATCCCCATGTTCAAATGTCATACTCTCACTGAGAATTTCACCTAACCATCACATTGAAAATTGACTCTCTGAGGCCAGCCTGGTGGCACAGCAGTTAAGTTCACACGTTCTGCTATCTTGGCGGCATGGGGTTTGCTGGTTCAGATCCCGGGTGCGGACATGGCATCCCTTGACAAAGGCCATGCTGTGGTAGGCGTCCCAAGTATAAAGTAGAGGAAGATGGGAATGGATGTTAGCTCAGGGCCAGTCTTCCTCAACAAAAAGAGGAGGATTGGCAGTCGTTAACTCAGGGCTAATCTTCCTCAAAAAAGAAAGAAAGAAAGGAAGAAAGAAAAAAGAATATTGACTCTGCCCTCCAACTCTCTACCTTCCCTATACATATTCTCTAATGTATTTTCCTACAAAAAATTAATTATAATTTCTTGATAATTTGTTTATTGTCTCTGTCCTCTCCTTTAAGACATAATTTCCATGAGCATAAGGATTAATTGCTATAGCCCTAGGTGAACAGGATCTCAAACATAGATGCTAGTCCACAAATGACTGTTGCATAAAACTGTTTGTTTTTTATTTTAATAATCTCAAGGGCTTTTTCATAGACAATCATGCCATCTGTGATTAAGGACAGTTTTATTTCTTCCTTTCCAAACTGTGTGCCTCTTATTTATTTATTTTCTTGCCTTATTGCACTGGCTAGAATTTCCTGTATGATGTTCAATAAGAATGATTAGACATGCTTATTCCTGCAATTCATGCTTGTTCCTGAATTAGAAGATACTCAGTCTTTAACATTAAAATACCATGTTAGCTGTTAGATTCTTTTAGAAGCTGTTTATCAATCTAAGGAATGTTCTGTCCATTCCTAGTTTGCTTGGGCTTTTTGTCATGAACGGATGAATATTGCCAAATTATGAATCTATGAATTTTTTATCTATTAATATTTTGATTGCCTTTTTTTGGTTGATCCAACCTTTATTCTTGAGATGAACACCACTTTCCAATGCTGTATTATCTTTTTATATATTGCTGGATTGTATTGCTCATATTTTCTTGATAAGTTTGTTCATTATAGATAATTGTCTCTATACCTCTTTTTTAAAAAATGTCTTTGTCTTGTTTTAGAATCAAAATAATGCTGACCCTATAAAATAAGTTGAGGATTATTTCCTTCTTTGATATTTCCTGAATGTTGAAGTGGTATTACTTCTTTGTTTCATGTGTGATTGAATTCAGCAGTGAGTCATTTTGGCTTGGACTTTTTTGGTTGCAATGTTTTTAACTTCAAATTCAATTTCTTTAATAGATGTAAGACTATTCTGGTTATCTACTTTTTATTGGGTTAGCTTGGTTTGAGTTTTTTCAAGGAATTTTCCCATTTTATTTATTGTACTGGATTTATGGATAAAAAAGTTTTTAAATATATGATTATCATTTTAATGTCTGTAGGGTCTATTTTAACCTCCTCTCTTTCATTTATCATATTGGTAGCATATGTCTTGTATTTTCTTGATCACTCTCACTAGAAGTTTATCCATTTTATTCATCTTTTATTTTCTTTTTAGAATGCCATTGAGTTTTTTTTTTTTCAGGAAGATTAGCCCTAAACTAATATCTGCTGACAATCCTCCTTTTTTTGCTGAGGAAGACTGAGCCTGAGGTAACATCCGTGCCCATCTTCCTCTACCTTATATGTGGGATGCCTGTCACAGCACGGCTTGACAAATAGTGTGTATGTCCGCACCCAGGATCCAAACCACTGAACTCCGGGTTGCTGAAGTGGAAGGTGTGAACTTAACTGCTGCGCCACCAGCCCAGCCCCATACGATGCCATTGATTTTTGTTCTTATTTATTTTTTTCTATTTGCTTTGGTTTTAATTTGTTCTTTTTTCTAGTTTTTTTAGATGGAAGCTTTGTTCGTTGATTTGAAATTTATAGTCTTTTTTAATATACATATTAATACTATAAATTTTTAACCACTTCTAAATGCATTCCACACATTTCAATATTTGTTTTCTTTTTCATTTAATGAAAAATATTTTATCATTTCTCTTTTGATTTCCTCTTTGACTCATGGGTTATTTGGAATGGTGTCTTATTTCCAAATATTTGTGAGATATCTCTATATAATTCTCTCCTAGTTTAATACCACTTTGGTCAGAAAATTATGCAATGTCTTTCTTCATTCATAAACAATATTCTTTATCTTCTATCTGCTTTATCTCATATGACCACTCCAGATTTACTTTGATTAATACTTGAATGCTATATATTTTTCCATGTTTTTACTTTATATAGGTGTATATATCTCTTTATATTAAAAGTGAAGTTACTTTAGACAGCACATAGTTGGGTTTTGCTTTTTTATCCAATCTAGCAATCTCTTTTAATTGATTTGTTTAGATTATTTGCATTTAATTTAATTATTGATATGTTTGAATTTAAACTTAGTATCTTGTTACTTGTTTTCTATTGACGTTATCTGTTCTTGGTTTCTTTTTTTCATTTTTTTTTCTTTTGCATTTTGTTGCCTTTATTTGAATTTAACATTTTCATTATTTCATTCTTTTCTCCACTATTGGCTTTTTATTTCTTTTTTTTTTTTTTTTTTTTTTTTAGTTTTTAGTTGTTAACCTATGGTTAAAATATATATCTTCAATTAATCACAATATACCTTCAAATACTATTATATTGCTTCATATGTAGTGTAAGAACCTTACAATGGTATATTCCCAATTCCTCCCTCTGATCTTTAGTGCTACTCTTGTCATAACTATTACTTTTATGCAAACTATAATATGCAACATTTTGCCGCTGTATTTGGTTTAGACCAGGGTGATTTACTGGTTCAGACCAGAGTTAGGCAGATGTTAGGTCCCTAGGATTCAGGGATGTAACGTTCTGTGATTCTGCCTTTCCCCTAGTGACAGAAGACCTCTCATGGTCTGGGCCTAGGACAGTTCCTACCCCTGTCTAGTAGTATAGAAGATATTTTATTTTCTATTCCCTTCCTCTAGTGTCTACGGGTCTTCACTTGCACCCTGGGGGTGACAGGGTTTTCTGTCTTTCCTCCAGTGGCTTAAGACTTCTCTTCCACAGGGGAGTTGGGGTAATGGATCCAAGTGGGGCTTCTGCATTCCTGCTGCAGTAGCTACCCCCTTCCTCAGGCATGCAGCACTGATGGAAGCTTGTTCTCCCATAAACCTTTCCTGTGAGCCTGCAGTAAGGTCCATGCAGAAAAACCTTTGATTAGTACGAACTCCGTTTGTATCTGAAATAAACGGTAGTTCTATTCTCAAGCCAGCCCCACTCCATTTTTAGGTATTTACTTTAAAAAGATTAGCTTCTATAGTGCCCTTGTCTTCTTTCCATGCTTTGCCCAGTGCTCACGTTTGAGTTTCTCTTTGGTGGGGCTTATGTGCTCTTGGATTTCAGGCAATTGATTGCCTTGTGACCTCAGATTTTTGGTGAGGTTAGAAAGTTGTGATTTTGAGCATTTTTCTTTTAGCTTTTTCTTGCTGTTAGAGTTGGAGTGATGTTCTTTCCCGATTTCTGCATTCTTAGCAAATGCTAGAAATAGATTTTTTTCAATTTAAATTATTTCTGGATGTTACTGCAAATTCCTTTTGTTCAATAAGTCTTGCTTGATTGAGATGAGGACCATCGTTCAACAATACATGAAATACTCACGATGTGGAAATACAACTGACATCAAATTACAACCATGGAAGAGTCCTTTCAGAAGATTAAACTGATGTCATTGTATAAAGATATTATATGTAATGTTTATAAACTAGTCTATAATGTCTCCCCATAATTTATTTCATCAAGAAATCACTGATTTTTGTGAAGTAACTGCTTTACAAGAATTATAGATAAAATGCAAATACATGATAGGAAGATGTCATCCAATACCCAACAGACTGTAAAACTATATAAGTTCATTAATTCAAATATTCCACAAATATTTGTTTACTGTCTGACAGGTACCAAGCACTAAAGAGTATGGTAGGTTCACGGTGGAGAATAAAATACAAGCTTTTTTATTTTCAAGATTTTTAAATAATTAAACAAAAAAATATCAAAATGTGTTACATAAAGTAGAGAGAAAAACCAAAATGATAGAAATGATTAAAAGAGCAGGGAAACAAGGGAGTGGAGAACGCTTTATACTTGGGTTTAGAGAAGTTGTCTCTGAGTAAGAAATATCTACACTGTGGTCCTAAAGATGTTAAAAAAAAAAGAAAGAATATTCCAGGTACAGGAAACAGAATGTTGGATGACCCTTAAGATGGACAAGAACATTGTGTTTTTGAGGTTATGGGAAAAGGTCATTGTAGCTGAAACTGAAGGAGCAAGGAGGGTAGTGTCAGAATTTGAGGCCGTCGAGATGGGCCAGCAGAAACATCTCCTTGGGATTTCGGAGCCTATGGTAAAAATCTAGCTTTAATTCCACATGCAACGTGAAGCTGTCTTCCCATTTCAGTAAACGGCAGTTCTATTTCTCCAGTTAGGCAGACTTTTGTGGATTTTGTTCACTCGTATATCCTGAGTGCCAAAAATAGTACACAGGGCATTTAATAAACATTTGCAGATTAAATAAATGCATTTAAAATTTTGCTTTTGTAGAGGAACTTTTATCCAAATGCATTCATATTTATCTTTCTTTTGAATTAGAATTGTCTTCCTTCATCTGTACTTTAATTAATGCATTCTGACGATTATCCAGGTCTTGTTATTTGTTTCAACTATTCAAGTTTTGTTTTTAAGATTACGTATAGTTCTTTAGTTGAAAAAATAAAATTTTGAGGTAGATATACATAGGTTGGAATTCTAAATTTATCATGCAACTTTGGGCAGTTTGACTAACATTTCTGAGCCTTAGTTTCTTTACCTATAAAATAAGTAATTTATTTTATCACAGAATTTTTGTGGTGAATTAACAGGAAAATGTGGACAGAGTTACTAACACTAAGAAATTATTCAATAAATGGAGTGTATTATTATCATTATTATTAACAGTAGCATTATTATTATTTTTGTGATGTAATTGTCCCACGGTGATCAATATTCGAACATATCCCTCCCAAATGACTTCCTAAACATCTCATCAAATTCATTTCTTTAATTAAAACAAAAATACGCACATTAGAAATCTCATCAATATCTTAAGTCAAGCATATATCGAGAGTGTTGCAAAAATTATGTAGAATACATCTGGAAGTATTTAGGAATGCTCTTAAAAACCAGGGATTGTGACTGCAAAATTAAGAAAAAAGTCTAATATAACATGTAAAAGCATTTTGTTATTATTATATGTAGCTAAAGAACTACAGGGAAGTTTAACATTAAAAATGTTTCCTATGTTGATATTTGATTTCTTTTCCCTTTTACTCCACAGAGATCTTTTCTTAATTAAAATAACTTAATCCAAATTATTGTAGGAATTACAGCATAGCTCATTTATATCTTTTTGCCAAATTCATCCCTGTTTCTTAGTTGTCTTTCATGTCACCTGACTATATAGCTGTTGTCTAACAACTCAAAAGAGGAAATTTTAAAACTTGCTCTGTTGGATCTCAGTCTTAATTGGCAATTGTGGATTTAATTGGCGCAGGGCATTTTCTGTGACTACCAGCTGATTGAGCTCGCTTACCCCTTACACAAAAGACTGACAGTCTTGATCCTTCATTGTCTATGAAGTCTCAGGAACCTCTCTAGTCGGAAAGCACCTTTTTTATTGCTAAACTATTTTCACAAACGCCATTTGGATTAAATATAACCTGTTTGCCGGAAAGAATTTATTCACTCTCTCTCCCACTGGCAGAAGAGCCTTCCTGTCAAAACAAAAAAAAATGAGTTGCAGAAATGTGGATGGAAGGTTAAAAACTTTGGAAGGAGATACAGGTGAGTTAAGAATTTGGGGGAATTACATCTCAAAGAAAAACACATAAATCAAGGTGCCGTCATTGCATCTCCAGCTAGATAGACTTACTATCAAATTCTTCTGGATCCTCTATTAGGAGTAAGTCTGAGCTTCTTGACCTTTACTAGCTAGGGAAACTTAAGTTACAATTTCTCCAAGTTCAGTTTTCTTATTTATGCTATAATGTCTTCCAACTCATTAAGCTAAATGTAAGTTACGATTATTGATGATGTAAAGGATTTTTAGTATTTCAGTATTCCGTTACACGGTGCTATTTTAAATGGCTGAAATATCACTGTTGTTGTTGCAATTTGATTTCAGATACTGCAGAGAAGGTTTCTTTAAGCTCCTTTGCTCTTTCACCAATCCCTCCCCCTTCCACCTCTGCTCTTGCCCTGCCCCTCATTGACACCCTCATCACAGACCTCTCATTTGTACGCCACCACTAAGCTTTGTCAATTTTCCTGTCCCATTTTAACATCTTTCATCTTTCTTTAACATCTTTAACATCTTCCTTTATCGAAAGTGAGGAATTTTGTTATTGTTACTTTGGAAGGGGAATTTTTGAGTAGATCTATTGGTGGGCACAGAGAAACATCCCTGAAGAGATTGTCCTAAAATCTCCACACAGGACAGCTAAATTTGGCTGAATACTTGAGCCAAACAAGTCCAGTTGCTCTGAGGACCAAAGGGCAAAGCAGCTTGAAGCCAAACGAAATAGCAGAGTTATTAATGGTTAGTAATTTGTATTAAAATTTTAAGATATATTAAATATATATCAAATCAATTTCAAGTTCTGCATAATATATGTAATGAGTTTATATTTTTATTTAAAATATATTAAACATTAATTTGATTGCTTTCCTATTAACTGTGAACCCTTTTAAAATGAATTACAGGCATTTATAACAATCTTTAAATATTATATGTAACATATACTGAAGCATCAGCATTGTCATTTGATCACATATTATAGTCTTCTGATTAGATATGTGTAAATTTGTTGTATTAGTTTTGAAATTATAAAATCTTGCATAGATGTAATATTAACCTTCTACTTCATAATCTGGTTTCACATATCTTTCACAAATGCAAATTTTTAGATTAATTCAGACTGATATGCAAAATTTGCTTCTTTTAGGAATACTTGAACTTTAAATAAGATTATTTCCAAAGGTCAAGGCTAATTGTCTATTACTAGTGACATCTTACAAATTGTATTATATGTTATTGGTCAAAAACTTTTAACAGGGCCGGCCCAGTGGCACAGTGGTTAAGTTTGCATGTTCCGTTTCGGCAGCCCAGGGTTCACTGGTTTGGATCCCACATGCGGACATGGCAGCGCTTGGCAAGCCATGCTGTGGCAGGCGTCCCACATATAAAGGAGAGGAAGATGGGCACGGATGTTAGCTCAGGGCCAGTCTTCCTCAGGAGAAAGAGGAGGATTAGCGGCAGATGTTAGCTCAGGGCTAATCTTACTCAAAAAAAAAAAAAAGAATTTTTAACAGAAGAAAAACTCCCCACTTTCCATTGTTACCTTTTGTAGAAAATTGCTGCTACTGCGTTTATACTTAAAGATGATCTTATATTTTCTTCAATAAGAGATAGAATATTTCACCAAACATCATTATTGATAATGATTATTTATTTTACTCCATTAGACACATCTTGATTATTTTTGTAGAGTTATCTTCATATTATGCCTATAAAGTGAGAAGCACAAGGTCTTAGGGATTCATTTAATGCTAATCAATCTGAAAAATGATATTAAAAGGATCATAATCCTAAAGTAATCCTAAAAAGATACTTCTCAAATATGGAGCTTCTACACTTTTAGTTTTCGAGTAGCTAAAAGACTACCTCCCTCACCCCTTCCAATCCATCTATCGGCCCAATGAATGATTTCCCCAAATTCATGAAAAGCTATTTTCCATTAAACAGGCTAGTGGAAAGATCCACATCGACTCTACAAGCATAAAACTTCTGTTTACCCTGCTGTAGAAACACAGTATACAACTGCTTTTAAAAAATGAACTTGAAACCTGCGGAGGCTTTTAAACAGATAGTTAGTGAATTAGCCTCAGGATAAAGAACTCTGAAAATGTTTTTATGGAATTCCTTCCCAGAATAGTTACTTAGTCTTTTACTTTCATCTGAGGTGCAGCTGGTCATAACAAAGGCATTTGCGGCCAAGCCTCTAGGGTTCCCTTTCTCTGTCGTCACAATCCGCGCCCTGTTGACTGAAATCTCAATGCATGGAACCATGTCAGGACAATGAGCATAATGATGGGGACTCAGTGGTACAAATGAGGTTAATAACTTGTGAGAAAGCAGAGCTTTGTTCCTAGATCCTTCGCCTTTTCCTCTCTGCGTGGTATAGCTCTTTAGAAATATTGCCCGTCCGTGGAGAGCTAATGGCTCTCTTCACAAAGCTAATACACTGTGCTTCAGTAGTTTGGGAACTCATTTCTGAAGTCACACTAATCTGCCTTTCCTCTGCTATGTTTTTTTTCTGCTCCTGAAAAGTTTTCTTATTCCCCAAGACTTCAAGCTGAGTGTAAAGCTTTTCTGCTGCTGCTTCTGTCGTTTCTAATCAGGGGTGACACTTTTTTTTTGACTTTTTTTTTTTTTGCAATTTCCAGTTTTTAATACACAAAGAAGCATCTTGTGAAGGAAATAAAGAGTACTTTGAAAATGTCACAGGCGCCGCTTGAATACAGCTGCTATGTCATCCCCATGTGCCCTTCCTTCTCCTCTTCCCTCTCACCCTGTCCCTGCCTCTCCACATCTGAGGGAGAGGTTTGCTGTCCATCCTGCTCTTACTCATTCCCTGAGTCCTGTCTCTCCTACAAGCTATTTTGAGGATATTGAGTCTCGTAATAGACTAAGAAAACCATACATATATGTATATTTTAGTTGCCGGGAACTACCTAAGGGCAAATGGATCCATTTGATTGTTTTCTGCACCAGTCTGTCCCTTGTAATGGATTTTGATGATTTCTTTTGTTCGACCTATCCTTTGGCGTTCCTTCCCTACTCTTACATTCTGAAGATCTGCAGGCATTTAGGGAATGAACCTGAATAAGCCATCTTGAAGGGAAATCAGATCACAAAGAATGAGAAAAAAATTTGCTTCTAACATTCATCACCCTGAGATAGATTCAGCCCTGAGCAGAATTATTTGGGGAGTTTGTCCCCTTCCCTTTGGGTATGCTTCTCCTTTTCAGTGTTTTTGTTTCTTAACATACTTGTAGTTATACTGTGGTCGTAGCTGAAAGCTTATTTAGCACTTCCTATGTGCCAGGCACTGCTTTTACATATATCAACTCTTGAGCGGTAGGTAATATTATTACCTTCCTTTTACAAAAGAGAGAAATCAAATAATCTGCTTCAAAGTGGTTTAAGAATTTGCACAGAGAGATTAAGTAATTTGCTCAAGTTTGCCCAGCTAGCAAGTGGCAGATCTGGACTGTGGACCAAGCGAATCTAGTGCTGGAGATCATGTTCCCAAGCACTATACCACATACATTGAAACAGCTTTGCATAGAACATAGGAGCAGAAGGAAGAGCAACAGTGTATGGTCAACTAGATCTGGTTTGAAGTGCTGCTCTCCTATGTAATAGAATTTATGTAAGTGAGTATAATAATTTGCTTCTTGAGCTTCAGCTTCCTTATTGGTAAAATGAAACAACCTGTTTTATTGTGATTTGATAAGGATTAAAATAAAAAATATAGAGAGACTATCCCTAATTTTCTGATGAGAAAAACAGTACACTTAGAGATTAAATGACATGCATAGCTATAGATTTGGAAAGAGCAAAGCCAATGCTTGAATAGTATTTTTCCAAGGTCCATACCTTCCATGCCCTTAGCCAATAAAATTATCCTCTCCAGGTATCCACATTCCTTTCCCCTCCACCTACCTTCTGCTCCACTCTTGGGATCCATTGATTTGAGTATTCTCTCCTTCCCAGGAGTATGAAACTTGCTACTGAATTCCATGATGACTGCACCATTTTACATTTCCACCAACAGTATACAAAGATTCCAACTTGTATACCAAGTATTTCTCCTCGCCAACACTTGTTATCTTTTTGGGTTTTTTGTTATAATAGCCATCTTATCCTGTATGAAGTGGCATCTCATTGTGGTTTTAATTTGCATTTCCCAGACAACTAGTGATGTTGAGCATCTTTTCATATATGTGTTGACCACTTGTATATTTTCTTTGGAGAAATCTCTATCAAATCCTTAGCCTGTTTTTAAATCAAGTTATTTATGTTTTGCTATTAAGTTGTAGAAGTTCCTTACATATTTTGGATGTTAACCCTTTATCAGGTATATGGTTTGCAAATATTTTCTCCCATTCTGTAGGTTGCCTTTTCTCTCTCTTGCTCCTTTCTTTGCTGCGCAGAAGCGTTTTAGTTTGATGTAGTCCCGCTTGTCTATTTTTACTTTAGTTGCTTGTGTTTTTGGTGTCATAGCCAAGAAATCATTGCCAAGATCAAAATCATGCAGTTTTTCCCTATGTTTTCTTCTAGGTGTCCTATAGTTGCAGGTATTCCATTAAGTATTTAGTTTACTTTGAGTTGATTTTTTTGCACAATATAAGAATTCAATTTCATTCTTTTGCATGTGTAGATCCAGTTTCCCCAACACTGTGTATTGAAGAGACTATCCTTTTTCCATTGTGTAATCTTGGCATCCTCATCAAAGATCAGTTGACTGTATATGTATGGGTTTATTTCCAGGCTCTCTACTCTATTCTGTTGGTCTACATGTCTGTTTTTATGCCAGTACCATATTGTTTAATTTCTGTAGCTTTATATACAATGGAATGTTATTATTCAGTCTTAATGAAGAAGGAAATCTTGCCATATGGGACAACATGGATGAACCTAGAGGACATTATGCTAAGTGAAATAAGCCAGTCACAGGACAAATACTGCATGATTCCACTTATATGAGATATATAAAATAGTCAAATTCATGGAAACAGAGAGTAGATTGGTGGTTACTCGGGCTGAGGGCAGGGGAAAATGGAGAATTGCTGTTCAATGAGTACAAAGTTTCAGTTATGCAAGACGAATAATTTCCAGAGATCTTCTGTACAACATTGTCCCTATAGTTAACTATCCTATATTGTACACTTAAAAATTTGTTGAGAGTAGATCTTATGTTAAATGTTTTTACCACAATAAAAAGGAAAAGACAGAAACTTGCTCCTGTAAATCTAGGTCCCTAAGGATCAGCTCGCTTTCTTTCATAGCCAAACTTCTCAAGTTAACCTAAGCATTCAAGATTTGCTAAAAGTGAGGAAGGTAAATGGCTACAGGACTTCCTAAATAATTATGAATTTTAATAGCATTTGATGACAATGCCATTGATATCTGGTCCCATAGTGTAGAAGTAAGAACTTCTGACCTGTCTAGGAAGACACATTGGGTTAGAAAAAACCTTACTACACTTCTCACCATGCACAGCATTAATTACCTTTTGACTTGGCTGCATGAAATGCCCAGTACTGACCTCCAACAATGTTTTGAAAATGAGTATTAAGGAAATAAGTTAGTCAATCTGTAATATTCCTTTCTCAAAGAACTTTGAGAGATTTGGCTCAATTTATAAACCTGATGACCAGACATTCAGGAAGTAACTGCTAACTTACATTCTCCCAATAAAGGGCCCTTTCATGTTCTTTTTAAGTTTTATAAACTAAGATCACCAACATGTTTCTCATTCCTCTCCATTGCATCCCAAGCATTTCCCATATGGAGCTTTAAAAATTAAGGAAAAAAAAACAGTTCCTACTACTAGTTTCTACTCTCTAGTTAGGAGCCCAATTACACATTTTCCTGATTCTTTCTAAGCTATGGAGAATGCCTCTGTAAGTCTCGTATGTTCCTAGTTACACTTTGAGATTCACTTTTAAGCAAGAAGTTCCCCAAACAGATTTATTTCATCCTCTTTTTTGTTCCACTTGCACTTTTTAAATCCCTGGATTACATAGTACTTGTTATAGCATCTTGTGACTTTGTTTTTTATTAGTCAATTGAGATTATATGACAATACAATATTTAATAAGAATTTAAGTGGCACTTCACACAATGTTCAGTCTGGTAGTCAATATATAGCCTGAAATAGTCCGAATCCCAAAGGTGCTCATGGTCTAGTTGGGAGAGGGACAAGACAGAATCATGGGATAATATACTAAACTATACATAACAGAATGGTCCGAGCTACTAACAACATGTTGTCAATGATTTCTATTGCAACTTCTCTGCGATTTCAGAAGTGAAGAGCAGGAAAATGTTGTATGAGTTCCTAAAATATTGGGAGATTTAAAAAATTATCTTCATAAGGTGCAGTGCCAGGCATGGATTATCTAGAGAGAAATAAGTCAAGATCCTTGTTTGATAGAGTTCACTATGAAACAAGGATGACAGATTGACAAACAGAAAACAAAGTGGTAAATGCAATAGTAAATATATACCCGGTGCAGGCTGGGAATAAAGAGTAAGGAATTTTGGTCTTCCGGGTGTTAGAGGGTCAGAAAGAACATCTTCATGAAGATAATTACACCGTAGACACAGACAGCAGCTTGAGCAAAGGCACAGAGGTGAAATGTCATGAAGTTTCCTTTGAGAAGCAAGCAAATTCCCATAACTAGAGTATAAAGGGCAAGACTAGCATGACAAGAGCTAAAGCTGGGAATGCAGAACGGGGGAAAATTCTGCACAGAATAAATATGATGTGAATCCGCATTCTATCAAGTCAGACCTTGAAGAAAAGGGCAGGTCAATAGGGAGATTCCCTAAATCACTGACATTCATAGGAAGAAATATTGTTGGGAACTTTGTGATCACTCTTATAGGCTATGGAAATAACCCATATATTACCCAACACGATCTATCAGAAAATACTGTGTGTACCTCCCAAGACCTTAAAATCTGCACTTTCCTCCCTACTTCCCCTGATGAATATGGGAAGAAGGATGGCACAAGAAGGAATGGAAGCATATTTCCCCTTGTGCTTTCATCAACCTGATGAGTTTCCTTGAGTGTTGAGACTGACTTCTGGTGAATAATGAAATTCTAGAAGAAATCTCTTACATCAGAGCTGCAAATGAGAAGAATGTTGTGACTTGCGTTTGTGGTCAAATATTTGTTCATTCCTACATAATTGAGGATAGAGTATCAGAAAAATTATTTTTCATATTTTGGGTTACTAATTTAAACCATAATTGCACTTGTGCTATAAGCCAGATATTTCCTTTTGTACTTTTTCATACTTCATATTTCTCAGATTTGGTTATATTTGTAAACTACTGTCTTTATATCAGTGACTTGTTAACAAATACATGTTTCATAATATGCCTTGCAAAGTTTATGATATAATTGGTTTAAAGAAACAATAGCAAAATTCATATCAATTTTATTTGGTCAGCAGATGGCAGTGTTTCTGAATTGGTTAGTACAACTTTCTGTTACCTATCAAATTTGAAGTTTTGGCTTTGAAATATAGGTTTCTTATATTCAGAATTTTAATATTGTAGAGTTGTATTGGGAAAGGTGTTAATATTTTTGGAAAGACTAGACACAATGAATGAGGGAAGCCCTTCCCTTGATCCACCCTGGTTCCTCGCAATCTTTCCCTTCTCCCTGCCTCCTTTCCTTTGTCTCTTCCTTCCTTCCCTTCTGTCTTCCTATTTTCTTTTACCCCTTCTTTGCTTTCTCATTCCCTTTCTCTTATATTTTTTCTGCGCTTCTTTCACTCTTTCTCCTTTTCTAATTAAAAGAATTCTTTAAAAAGTCTGACTTCGCAAGTTAAAAATGAAGATAAGCGAAAAACACTTAAAGATCGGTCTTGCAAAACAGAAGAGTTTTAGTAGAAGCCACCTGTGGGACTGTGTATGAAAAAATGTTTTTATTCTGAGATTAGTGGTTTTAAAGTCAGGCTGATAGATTGTTTGCTGACATTTAAAAGGTTCAAATTGTCTCATTTTTGGTGTGTGAAAATAGAGTATTTTCAAAATTCACATGGCAATTTCAACTGTTTTGATGCATAAAGTATATTTTAAAGCTTTGAAGATACTTGAATTTACCTGTATTTTCAGGAGGGGAGTGGATTTACAAAGTGTGAGATGTTTGGGAGTATTTGGTTTTCCTGCTGTCAAATTATTTTATTTGTACATCTAAATGAAAATCTATTTAAAAAGAAATCCTTTTTACTTAGGATTCTGTAGGGCTTGCTTTAAAGCAAAAATCTCTTGTACTATTAAGCAGTTGAATTTTTTAATAGGTATTCCATAGTGAATGACTGAATACTGGATAATGTTTTTTAGCAAGAAAAATGGTAAACTATTTAATGAATAAAGGCTCTATTTATTTTTATTCTGAAAGCTGACTGTTCTAAATAAGCAAAGGAGCATGTCTTGATTAAGGCTGTTAACAGCTATTGAACAATTAAATTTCATTGGGATTTTTAAAGTATGTTTCACTTTTAGCGCTTGTGTCCTTATTAAGAAGCTAAACTCAATAAGTATGTTTCCTTATACAGAACATAACAGGTTATAGATCCTCAGTCTGTTGTTCCGATGGAAGTTGTTGCCAGGAGTGGAGATTTCCCATCACCTGCCAAGAGGGCATCCTCCCACTAAAGCTTCAGTTCTGTTTGAGGGAAAGTAACATCCTGTCTGTGCAAGTCTCAGCCTACTGTTCATCCTCTGAATACCCCTCTCTGAAGTGCCCATGGGGCCGCTGAAAATGTGTCTGGACATGTTCCAAGGTTGTGAGGAATTGTGATCCTACTAGTTTAGAGAAACCCTGAGAAAACTACAAATACTTGGGCAGAAAGATATAAAGGAGTGCCAAAAAACTTAAAATTTAAGTCAAAACTCATCATCATCGTTTTTGTTCAAATTTAAACTCCAACATACAACATGCTGCTATTTTAAATGCACATAATAAAGATACCTAACACTTGTTGAACACTTATTATATATCAAGAACTCTCAGCAATTAATGTACTCTCATTATCTGTGTGGTATAGTTGAGGAAATTGATACTTAGGAAATTCATACAGCCAGATATTGGCTTATTCTTTAGAAAACAGGGACACACTAAAAGTCTTAAAAAAAAAGCACCAATGAACTAACAAACACAAACATGCAGATTCACAAGGGGATCACATCATTAAATATGGGTTGCAGACAAGTACCTCTGAGGGCATTGTAGAAGAATCTTGGTGGAGGGAGAGCACAGAGGCTCTTGTGTGGTCCACAAGGTAGGAGGTAATTCAGATCTGAATACTGACAGTACTAAAAAATTGAAAAGAAAGGGCACATACAAGGGACATCTAAAGTAGAGCTTGACATAATTCATTTCTTTTGTGTTGAGAGTAAAAGAAAATGGAGTCCACTTACCTCTGTAATAAAGTCTCTGAAGTCCTTTTCTCTTTACTCTGACTTCTACTCAAAGGGTCGTGTAATTCAATAAATAAAATATATTGAAGGGCAGCTGCTTTTAGCACTTTGAAAATTTAATGGGAATTTTTTTCCTATGATAGAGCTATAATCAACAACTGTGGGCTGATCTAATTTGGATTGAATAATAATATTTGCCTCCCTGTGCCTTCCTAGAGGCACAAAATCAAAATGTGTGAAGGCAGACATTGGAAGAACGAAGCAAGCACCATTTTTTCCTCTGGTTCTGAGGAAAAAATTGAGACAGGTAATGTTAATGCTTTGGGAATAAAAGGTAATTCACATTGGAGTACTCAAAAATTAAGAAGATTTTTAAAAATAAGTATGCTGTGGGCCAGCCCAGTGGTGTAGCAGTTAAGTTCGTGCTCTCTGCTTTGCTGGCCCAGGGTTCACCAGTTTGGATCCTGGGCACAGACCTACACACCACTCATCAAGCCATGCAGTAGCTGCATTCCACAAATAAAATAGAGGAGGACTGGCACAGATGTTAGCTCAGCAATAATCTTCCTCAAGCAAAGAGAGGAAAATTGGTAACAGAAGTTAGCTCGGGGCCTCTTCCTCACCAAAAAAAAAAAAGCAAGGAAAAAAGAGAAAAAGCATACCATGGACATAAACCATATAGCAATCTCAAAAGTAAACCCAAAAAATCACATAATATTTTTGTCAAAAATAAAAAAAAAGATTTAAATTCAAAACATCCTGACTGTGGTCTATTACCTGCCCAAGCTAGCAACCCTCCTCAACCTGAGGGGTGCTTTGGGACAGCTGCTGTCATCCACGTCAGAGAGTTACCCAAATGGGAAAGTTTGGACAAAAGAACTGGGGAAAGAAAAAGAATTCTTCCTTTGCCAAATAAGAAGGCTCTTCTAAGGAAATTAGATTTTATTAGAAAGTGGAATAGTAGTCCTAGTAGAATACATATTTTTCATAAATCCCTAGAATTTTGAACATGCAAAAAAAGGGAAGTATTAGCAGATAGGACAAAAGACAACATCCCAAATTCTTACTGTGTGCCAGCTACTTACATTTTCTCCTCTCCATGGCCTTATTATTATCTTCATTTTATAGACGAGAAAATTGAGGATGAAAGAAGTTAAATAACATGCACAATATCAAACTCCAACCATCTACCTTCAAACCCTTCGTTTATAATTACTCTACTGTCACCTCAGATAATTCATTCCTAAAAAATGCTAAATTAAAATATAAATATCTCATGTTTAATAATTAGGATATATTTTCTGAGGGCAACATTTTTCTTGATTAAAAGACAGTAATGACATTAGGAAGATATCTAAAGATATGTCTGTGCACTTCAGAGTGATTACAATGGGAAAAAACTGGAAACATCAGCATTACAGAAGACAGCTCATTCTCTACCTGCTTCTATGCAATTTTTTTAATAATGTTGCATGTTTATGAAAAAATTAAAATGCAAATAAATTCCCAGATGGTCATCGATATTTGCAAGTCTCTAGATATTTGTTACACTTCAAATGGTAGTAAGATAATTAGTTTTGAAAATATAAATCGCAGGCTGAAAATTAGTGTAATGTTTATATTATAGGCCAAGTTGAATAACTGCCCAACTGCTTTACGACTCATCTGGCTCTATTTTGGTGGATAGATAAGGCTGGCATATATGCAGATTAAATAATAATTTAATATTTAAATGAACTTTCAAGGACTTTTCTGTGGTTAAAAATACAGACATTTTATTTTATTTTAAAATCAATGTAAACGGTTTCTTATATAGTTGTATTATGGAATAGATTTAAACTGGCATAAAAATTGCAGAAAAATTGCACTTACAAAAATGTTGCAATGGAAACCTCATATAGCCTTCAGCCAGATTCCCCAGTTGATAAATTTGTTTATTCATCACTTTCTCACTCAATGCATATAAATGTGAAGAATTACGAATAATCTGAGATTTTACCCCACTTGAAGGCTAAAGTTACCTTATCACAGTGTCATAGATGGTGTCAGAAGTTGAAAGACTTTTGGGTCAGAGACTTTATTATTACTCATTGAGACTTTATTACTCAAGACACAGCAAGCAGCATTAGCTTCATGTTCCCATTGGTTCCTCTTGTGCAACACAATGGGGATGATGGGAAAACAGACCCAGATGGATGAGGTACACACAGTGGGTCTTTATTACAACTGAGTAATAAAAGCCTCTGTCTTATAAGGGGCTGCAACTACACCTTCACCCCAGAGGGAAACATTAATTTTTATTGTCCTGGCCATAAAACAAACCTTTCCTCTGCTTAATGGAAGGAGACATTAATTTGCCGTACAAACATCCTTGCAAAGATAGTATAGGATAAAATCTTTCTCAAGATACAAAGAAACGCAAAGACCCGTGGAGAATTCTCTTGCAAGAATGAACGCCTATTACCATTTTTTCCTTTTTGAGCCATTGACAATAGTTCCACACATGACTCCTCCTCAGTCTTTAATACTACAGTGCATATTTTACAGAAACAAGATACTCTCCTCCATCACCATAGCACAACCATGCAAATCTGGAAATCGATCTTCTTACAATATTACCATGCAATCCATAGATTGCATTCAAATCTTGCTGACAGTCTAACAATGTCCCTTTTTCCACTCTTGTCCAAGATCTAATCTAGGGTCATGTATTGTATTTTCATGTCTCTTCATTCTTCTTCAATCTGGAACGTTTTTCCAGTCTTACACTGCCATTCACGACCCAGACTCTTTTAACGAATGTAAGGCTTTCCATCTGGAGGATTTCCCTCAATTGGTTCTGTTGAGTGTTTTCTCAGATGTAGAAGCAGTTCATGGCTTTTCAGGAGGAATACCCCAGAATGATGCCGTGGCTTTCAGTGCATCACGTCATGGGAACAGCACATCTTTCCATCCCCACTTGAAGCTGTACCTCTGATCAGCTGGCTAAGGTGCAAAATTGTCTGCAAATTTTCTCTGCTGAAAAGTCATGGCTTTTTCTGGTGTAACTTTTAAATATTTGATGGGAAATTACTGTGAACCTACCTTAATATTCTATCATCAAAGTTCCACCTGCCAGTTTTATAACATTGATGCTCCCTGCCTGAATCGACACCCACCATAATGGTTTATTTTCTATTCCTCTCATTCTTCCTATATGTACTATGATTCTGACATAAGGATGAGGTTTCCCTCAGCCTCATAAATATTCATTCATGTGTTTATATCTATATGCATTTATGAATTATGATTTTTATCTAATTTTATATAAGCCAAAACTATTGATATTTTTGATGCACAAATTTCCTAAGATTTAGGAGCTCTTTCAAACTAACTTTTTTCTCCTTTTGACATATTTCCATACTTCGAGAACTTTAATTTCTGTCACAAAAACATGTTCCAATTTCACCTTGTACTTTCCCTGATTGAAATCAGCCATTCAGACATTTCTTAAAGGAGTGTTGGTTCCTTTTAGTAGAGGATAGTATTTAGAGACAAAGATCTATTCACTGGGTCTCCTCTTTACTACAGAGATATCACAGAATCCAGGCCTTCTAGATATCAAAGCTAAAATATAAGTCTAAGATTTTGTATACGTACATACATTTACTTCTGTATGTAAATTTGTGGATTTCTATTCACAGGAATAATACCAAGTCCAATCTAACACCTTCTCCCTTTTCATATTTGTAAATCCCTTCTGTGATAGTGAGAATCTTGGCTCCCAATATCTCAGTGCATTTACTTAGTTGTTCAGTCCCCCTAGAAACGCCCAGGCTCCTGATTGCCAGTCACTTCCTCAACTACTGGCCACACTGCAATCTCCTTGGCCCCACTGCCTGCTCATCCCCGGTCCACCCTCATTTCCTTGGCACTCCACTTGCCTGACCAGGTTCATGGCTCCATTGCAATCTCCTCCTTCATACTGCCTGCTTGGTCTCTTCAAGGGAAGAGAAGTGGACAGAAAAGAGGAAATCACTTTTAATTGTTATTTTAAAGATAATCTTTGTTTTTCACATTTGACCAGATAAATTTTTGTCACTAGATAAATGGCATTTAGAAAATAGCCTAAAACCAATAAAATTTAGGGGAGCCCTTTGCCTTGCCTAAAATTATCTTAGTAGGATTATATGCAAATTTTAGTAATAAGACATTATTTTTTGGACTATGGCTGATGCCCAACTATTTTAGTCTTCCAGTTTTGTTACGTTAGAGATGGCATTCTACTAAATCAATGAAATGCTGTTCAGTATAGTCTCAGTGGTATGGAGTTTCTGAGAAAAAGCAGAAACCAGCAACTTACCAGAAACAGTGTCTTTGAACCATGACAGGCCATCATATACCTTCAGCAGAACTGGGACAGTTGGGTCCCAAGAGCTGCAGATAAAACTCTGAGTAACTCAGATGCTATAAAAAAGGAGTCTTGCTGTCTCTTCAGGATTCCGATATGATATTCTAAAGATACGTACACTAAAAAGGAAGACTGCATCACTTCTGAAATGAATGTGAATCTTTCATCAAACCTAATTCAACAGGAATTGAAGCCTTAAAAAAAGAAGATATTCATAGAACACTGTGGTATTTAAAAGTGTTAATAGAGCCCTAGTGAAGTGCTTTGTGATTCAAATAATCTTTCAAGGAATCTAAGCATGTTCATGCTGTATTTTGAGTAAAAATATGTCAAAGTAAAATTTAAAGACAGAGACAAAATCAGGTCAAATTCATAAATTATTGGAATTGTTGCCCTAAGGAAATCTTTTGGAATGAACGTGGATAATAAATACAGCCAGGATGAAGTTCTAAATCTCTGTGTGTCCAGAATGCTTTTGAACCACAATTGCCAGTTTGTATTTGAACCTAAGTGTTTCTCAGATAGCCACCAGCATGATGAATCTGGGACTTCTAGTAGCTCAGTTCATAATCCCCACCTCACTGTGCTGGTGCTCATTTTCTCTTATTTCTTCTTCACTGAATCTTTGGCCAGGTGGCTCATCCACTTTTTTCCTTTTTTTCAACTTAACCTACTTTGTCATTTTCTCCTTTTTATTTGTTTTTCTGATATAGACCCAAAGAACTCATCATTTTTCAAATGATTTACTTGAGGAAATGTTTCATTGCTTTACGCACATCTGATTCAGTCCTTCTTGTATCCGTCTTATTTTCCTGTATGTGTGGTTTTCAATCAAATAGAAAGACCCAGTCCTCACAGGAAGCAACCTCTGGTTGATATAATGGAGTAAAGTAGAACCAAAAAATTAATGGTAAACATTGATAGTTGATATAATTTTATTACAGAAGTTTATATTTATATTAAAACATATAAAATATATTTACATTAAAATAATATTTATATTATTACAGAACAAATGAATACACAGAATGAATCAAAACTTGATAGATGGAGAAAATTCTCTTGAAAAATATTAAAGGTCATTATATACAGAATAACAATTAGCTTGTATCCCTGTATTTTTTAATTATGTGTTAATTTATATGTAGATAAATACTAGAGAACAGGAAATAGAATTTGTGAGAATGGCATTAAATATAGGAAATGTTCCCAAAAAATTATGAAATATGTTTTGGATTTCTTAAATACGAGGCAAGTGTTTTTCTGAATGGAACCTTGAGAATTGCCTAAGGAATCAACCGGTGGAGTTAGGGAGTCGCATCCATCTCTAGATTCTGTAGTACTACAACAATGCTGCCAGTAAAGCTGATCTAGGCTGCCAAAAAGTTCCTTCAAGCACACAGCCAGCAGCAGTATAGAATCGAAGTGGGTTGTTATAGTCAAACTGACTTTGGGGTAGTATGTACTGAGGAGAAACAAACATGCTGAACCTGGTTCCCTGGCCACATCCCGTAACGATTTTCTTCATCTGTATCACTGTCACTTACATTGCTTTCCCTGAGAAAAACAGAGATTCTGCTTTTGTAGGGCTTAGAAAGTCTGGTCTACTACCCACCCAGAATGAGGAATAAATACAACCTAATAAGGGTTAACTAATAATAAAAACACTCCATTTCACATTAATTAATCATAAGTGACTGTTATTAGAACTCCGACCTTAGTGAGAGATTAGAATGGAGTTAAGAAATTGTTCTTTGTTTATTGAAGAGATTAGTCATACAAAAATAAAAAGTAAGAAACTCTCTGAGGTGAATATATGACTAAATAATAAAACTCTTCCTCTGTTTGCCTCTGTCCACTTGTGCAAGGATTTCTATAAAATTATCCAAATTTCAAAGAACATTTTGGATGTTAATTCCAATAAACTAGTATTTTTGGAAATATAATTAATGTTAGTTATACAGTGATTATTGTTCCTGTGATGTATTAGTATTCCTGTATACTCGTGTGTCTCCAAATTCCGAAAGGCACTAAGTTGGTTTGGTTGATAGCACTGCATATGTTTAAAACAGCATCTTTGAAGTCATATAAAGTATGTTCATATCCTCTCTCTCCTACTAGACACTGAAGGCAAGTTATTTAACTTCCCTGTCCAAATAACTTAATACTTTTAAGTCCTAATTTTACTCTCTGCTAAATTTTATAAGATTAAATGAGTTAAGGTCTACAATATATTAAGCACATAGAAAATGATCAATAATTAGGAGTTCTTGTAAATGTCATCATCATCATATGTAAGTATCTTTCCTAAGTATTCCCTAGGAGGCGCATGATATTTTGGTCAAAAAATATTTACAAACCTATTGCTACCGGAATTAGTTAAATTCTAATGTTAACATATTGTATTAATCTTAATCCATTCTGCATTGTCAAATACGTATGCAATTTATCTTCCCTTCCTGACCTAAGATGCTCTGGAGTAACCAAGATCATCAATAAACAGCTATTATACAGACAAGAATGGTGGGTGGAAACTCTCAAAATAGTTTGTGTATTGTGTTTGCATCCATCAAGATGAAAGTGGAAAACTGGAAAACATATTTTATCACCTGACAAGCACTATGAAGTGTCTACCAGTATTGTATACAAAAAACATATTTTATTAACACAGTTAACAGAAGGGAGCAACATTTATGGTATAGCATGAATTTATAAGTGTGTAGTCCCTCTTTGTGCATATATCCATAATCTCAATTTAAAACTCTTAGAGACTATGGACTATCTATTATATTTGCTTATAAATGGTTTATAAGCATTCATTAATGCAGAAAACACTTATCGAGATTCGACTATTTATCAAGCAAATAGTTTGATTCTGGGTAGCCACAGGGATGAACACATGTTCCCTAATCTCCAAAGCTTGGAAGCTAAGGAGAAAGATTATTGTCAGAATCATTATATTGCTCTAGCTAGATGACATCCATATTCTATTTAATGCAATTATATTCTTGGACCAAAAAACACCCTCTGCCTCTGTTTGTGTGTCTGAATGTGTCTGTTGGGGAGTAGGGTGACGGTGACAGCAGGGTTTAGGAAGAAGAAATAGAGAAAACTTCACAAAGTGAACATCACAGTGAAAAATATATTTACAAATTCATCCACATAGGTGTGTTTAGAAAGCACTTTTATTTTGACATGGTTCTACAGAGGTTGAATATGAAGAAATGACGAGGAACCAAAGTGGAAAATTTTTCAATTCCAACCTCAGCTGTTTGGGCTTTATTTTTAAGTTGTGTAAAGTGATAGAAAAACTTCTGAACATTCTTTCATCCACTTATAGTTATTCATTCAGAAAGTATTTCCAGAATACTTAAATTCCGGGCAGCATCTAAATATTGGGAATACACGGTTAAGCAAACATGAACACACCTGTTGCTCTTGCAGAGTTTACAATCCAATGGAGGAATTAGATATGAATTAAATAATCTGATAAATGTACACATATAAATATGTAATTTAAAAAGAGAGAAGTACTCTGAAGAAAGTACTATAACAGCACATGTCAGAAGAAATAAATGATGGAAGAAGTCAGGGAAGGTTTCTTGAGGAAGTGAGCATTAAACTGATAATCCTGTAGACAATGATTGGATCTTGAAAAATAGGGGGATGGGAAAGGATGATACTTCCAATGATGAAGCTGTTTCAGTTTTCTTTACCATGTAACAAATTACATGCAAATTTAATGACTTAAATTTAAAGTTCTTCTGGCAGAGTAAGATGCTATAGGTCAAAACTTAAGCAAAAGAAATGAAGAATGTGGAAAATGGAATAAATGAAGGTAAAATATGATTTGTTATTATGTTTAATTACTCTAAAATTTACTGAGAGTTTAAAGCAATGAAAATAAAGATGTGTGTTTACAGTGTATGTCAAAGTGAAACATCTGACATTAGTGGTAGGATGGATGGAGGGAGGAAGTAGAAATATACCGTTCTAAGGTTCTTACACTATTTAAGGCACAGTATATTATTTAAAGATGGACTCAAGATATTTTAAAGATGTATTGTAAATCCTATGGAAGTAATTTAAAAAGTTAATAAGTTAGAGAGATAAGTAATAAGTCAAAAGAAGACATAAAATCGAATCATCAAAAATGCTCAACTAACACAAAAAAGGCAAAAAAATGGTTAAAAAGAAACAATAAATGGTCGATATCAATCTAGTTATAGTAACATCAGTCCTGGAGGTCTAGTGGTTAACATTTGGTGCTCTCACCATCGAGGCCCTGGTTCATTTCCTTGTCAACTCAAGGAACCTGTCCATGCGTCACTTGTCATACTATGGCAGCTGTGTGTTGTGATGCTGAAAGCTATGCCATTGGTGTTTCAAATACCAGCAAAGCCATGGCACTAACAACAAAAATACTAACCATACTTTAAAAGTAAAGCAGTCACTATCGAAAAAAGTTTGGTGGTTCTTCAAAAACATAAACATAGAATCACCATATGACTCAGTAATTCTGTTCCTAGGTATATACTTCCAATTTTTGAAAACAGGGATTGAAACAGGTACTTGTATGCCAATGTTCCTAACAACATTATTCATAATAACCAAAAAGTGGAAACAACCCAAGTGTCTATAAACAGATTCAAGGATAAACAAAATGTGGTGTATGCATGTGATGGAATATTATTCAGTTATAGAAAGAATGAAGTTCTGATAGATGCTACAACATGGATAAGCTTTGAAAACAGCACATGACGTGAAATAAGCCATATAAAAGAAGATAAAAATTGTATGATTCCACTTATATGAAATATCTAGAATTGGCAAATTTAGAGGGACAGAAAGTAGATTAAAAGTGACAAGGGACTGGGGAGACAGGGAAGGGAAGTTATTGCTTAAAGAGTGGGTACGGAGTTTCTATTTGGGCAATGAAAAAGTTTTGGAGTGTGAATGTAATTGGGATTCTGACACTGATTGTGATGTGTGGGATTTTTCTCCCCATACCGTGCAATTCTTGAACATCAGCTTGGTGTCTTTCAATTCAACTCAATTCTGACACTATCTATCTGTAGATAATGTCAAATCCCACGATCAAGTGCTCAGTCCTACAACACTGCCTCCCTCTGCCACTTCAGACACCAATCGGAGGTACGGGTTGTTCCCTGTGCTTCTAAATAGCGAGTTATAGACCAGAGTTTCCAATGATCCCCTCCTTGGGTTCTATTAATTTGCTAGAGTGACTAACAGAACTCAGAGAAGCAGGTTACTTGCCAGGTTACCATTTTATTATAAAAGAATATAACTTGGGAACAGCCAGATGGAAGAGAAGCATAGAGCAGGTATGTAGAAAGAGCAAGGAGCTTCTGTGCCCTCTCCAAGTGTGCCACTCTCCCAGAATCTCCACATGTCCACCAGCTCAGAAGCTCTCTGATCCCAGTCCTTTCGGATTTTTATTGAGGTTTCACTACATAGGCATGATTGATTACATCATTGACCATTGATAGTTAAATAATCTCCAGCCCCTCTCCCCTCCCTGGAGGTAAGGGGTGCGATTGAAAATTCCAGCCCTTTAATCACTTGGTTGGTTCCCCTGACAATGAGAGCCTCCATCCTTAGGTTACCTAGGGGCTTTCCAATTGTTACCTCATTAACATAATAAAAGATACCCTGATCGCTCTCATCACTTAAGAAATTCCAAGGGTTTTAGGAGCCCTGTGCCAAGAAGGGGGATGAAGACCAATTATGTATTCCTTATTGTAAATCACCATATCACATTAATTAATGCAACTGAGTTGTACACTTAAAATGGTTAAAATGTCATATTTTACATTATGTGTATTTTATGACCAAAAATAAATGATCTAAACAAAACAGTTAGAAGGCAGACATTTCTAATTGGATAAAAAGCAAGACTCAACCCTATGCTCTCTACATGAAACCTATTTTATACGTAATGCTACAGATAGGTTAAAAGTAAAATGATGGAGAAACCAATACAGAATGAACTATAATATACGTAAACAGAGTAATTATCCAGCCAAGATGTTGGGGGATCCTGAGATAGAATGCAACTCAACCACAAATGTGACACAATCTTAATATGAGGGAGGAGGTAAAGGAAGTGACTATAATAAAGTCTGAATCCATTTTTGATCTTAGACTGGTGACCACTTTCAAGCCCCACCACTCTGTCTTCCCATCTTGTCCCATATCCACACAAGCTGATAAGAAAGCCCACATTTTCCCTCCCTCAACACCAATGGAAAGTTCAAACCATGTAAGCCCCAGCCTGTAATAATACAGGAATGCTCAGCCTACACTCATACCCTAAACGCACATACACACACACACACACACAATTAGTTATCCCTTCTTCCTCTCTCAAGCAATTTTTGGACCTACTTGTCTGTCAGCCATTGTCTCCCCAGAAAGCCTCATTGTGTGAATAATAAATCTCTTCATACCCACTTGGTGCATGTGCAGTGTCATCAGTCTCAAAATTGGAACCATTTGAGGGTGTCTATTTGCCCCTTAAGGGTGACTACAATATCACTGACTTATGTAGATTTGGAAAATGATGTTTTTGCTGGATTCTATAAGGCTACTATTTATGTACTAGAAAATGTACATAAATACTGTAGTTTAAAGTGTAAGTTCCCCTACACAGGGATACAGATTAGAAATTCTGAAGCCACTTTACAGGTATAGTAGGGTTAACAAATTAAATATATCAAAGTCAAGTTTCTCAATCTCAGGGTAATAGTTTGCAAATAAGTAGGTAAAAATTTACAAATAAACAAGTGGATGGGCTAGAATGAACTCTTTGGTACAACTAGAATTGCAATATGAAATCATTTTGATGTATATGTGTGTGTGTATTTTTTCTCAGATAGATGCTGAAATATATATAGATATGTGTAACAAAAACCACATCCAATGTCTATATACTTGTTTCTATATTTCATTTTTAATGAAAGGAACTAAAGTTCCTTGAAGAAATGGCTAATTCTGGAACCCCAACAGAGAAAATACAAAATGAGTCTGGAGTATCTTAGAGTCCCAGAAACTAAGAAGATGCTCAAAAACAAAAGAAGAGCATGTCGAAGGGACACAGAAGCCAACTTAAAGGAACTCCCAGTAGTCAAATCTAGAATAATCTGAGGAAATAATAATAATAATGATAATAATAATAGCAATGGATTATAACCCAAGTATTAAAATAACTATCTATGCATCGATACTGACCCAAATAAATGATTGAACAAAATTTTAAAGTGAGGAAAAAGGGATAAATCATTCCTACTCAAGAATTTCAAATAATAGATGATAGATAGATAGATAGATAGATAGATAAATTCCTCTCCCAGGAGGTAGAGCTTAATTCTCCTCCCCTTGAGTGTCAGCTGGACTTAGTGATTCTCTTCAAAAGAATAGAATATGGAATGGCAAAAAACGTAACTTTAAAGTGGAGAAATTGTGGGACACCACCTTAATCAAGCAATCAACATTAATATCACCAGTAACAAGCAATGTTGATATCATATATCCTTCATCTCTATGATATTCTTCCCAAAACTCCATAACCCCAGCATAATCATAAGAAAACATCAGACGAATCTGGACTGAATGTCAACGAATTACTGCGGGTACACTAATGTGGGACTATGAGGTAGTTATTGCCACCTGAAGTGGTGTATATGGAGTGTGTGTGTGGGGGGGGTGTGAGTTAAAGGATTTCTGGAACAATTTTTTTTTTTATTTATGAAGGTCACTAGTGAGTATATAGATCAAAATTTGACTTGTTTCAAAAGGGGATTTGTTAGTCAATCAATAGCCAAGTGTATTTCAGAGTGCAATTTTAAAGGTCCTTGGACACACTCTCTTTGGGAGTATGAGTCAGAAACATACTACCGTAATCATAGAACAATTTTTTTAAAAGTATGTCAAGGTCTGCTTTCTGAAAGAGTACAATTATTATTTTTTTATTTCAAAAAGAGCCTGAATAATAGTGACAAGTAAAATTTTTTCTGTTAAAGAGCTTATTATCTTCCTTGATGTTCTGTAGCTTTTATCCTGTCTAAAAATATAAGTACATTGAAATTACTTGATGTTATCCTACTTAACAATATACTAGAGTTTGTATACTCAAATTAGTGTTATCTAACACACTCAGGAATTTATACAAGTCACTCATTCATTTATTCTTCTTTTTCTTTTAGGGCTAACATCTGTTGCCAATTTTCCTCTTTTTGCTTGAGGAAGATTGTCGCTGAGCTAACACCTGTGCCAATCTTCCTCTATTTTGTACGTGGGGTGCTGCTACAGCATGGCACTGATGAGTCCACGCCTAGCATTGATGAGGTCCATGCCGAGGATCTGAACCGGCAAACCCTGGACCACTGAAGTGGAGTGCACGAACTTAACCACTACGCCACTGGGCCAGCCCCCGTTCCTCTATTTTTATATCACTGTGATGGAACATGGTAATGCAGAGCACAGGCCCCCCTTCAGGGAGAACTTTTTGCTTCTGCTGGAGATAGGGCCATCTGCTGACTTCCTTCAGCTATTTCTCATACCGGGATTGCCTCAGCCGCCATTCCACCATAAAGCAGGACATCTGTGATGTAATCCTTCCTCTAGGAGGTAGAGTTTAATTCCCCTCCTAGAAGAGCTCTTTAGTTCTTGAGCTCTCATTAGGACTAGCCAAGGATTTAATGGGGCTTCTTTTGCGGCTCAACATCTCCCTCTGCTCAATCCTGCTCCCCAACATCAATCTAAACACATAGGTATTGATTCCAACTGTGCTCATAATAGACCTCTTGTATGCTGAACTATGTCTGCTTGTTGGAGAACCCAAGGTGAAAATCAGACATGCTAAAAAAAAATCTGAAATAAACAAATCTCTATACTGATGAAAAGTTATTCCAGTGTTTTATAATATACTTGGGTTTTTATTTATTTATTTAATTTATTTATTTTGCTGAGGAAGATTAGCCGTGAGCTAACGTCTTTCTCCATTTTATATATGGATCACCACCACAGCATCGCTGACAAGTGGTGTAGTTCCACGCTTGAGATCCAAACCCATGAACCTGAGCTGCTGAAGCAGAACATGATGAACTGAACCACTACACCAGGGGGCTGGCCCTGTGGGTTTTTAGTTTTAATTTTAAAATTGTCTTAACCCCTAAATCGTATTATTTTAAAGTACTTCATGTGTGGCAACATTTTATCCTTTCAGGATACTGAGCTCTTATTGCTGAAGCAGGCTTTGAAATGCCAGATCTGGTGTAACTTTATAGTGTTATCTCAACGTGTCTAGGAACTGAGGGGCTTCTGCACACAATCAAAATAGAATAACAAGACCTAGACTTACCTTCCCGCCTAAAGCAATCACAAAACAAACAGATAAAAATCAATGGTTCTCAATACATTGAGCATCAAGCATTAAAGGACAATGATTCTTGAGAGACAGGAAGCAACAGAGGTAGCCATACCATTGCTCAAATTTACTGCTTTGGGGGAGTTTCCAACCTGAAGTGCAGGAAGGCAAAACCCAGATGGAACCAAGCAGATACTAAAAAAAAGAAAATCTATGAGCATCTCAGTAGATGCAAAATCATTGGTTCACAAAATCCAATATCAACATCATTTTCTGTAAAAATGTTCAGCCAACTAGGAATAAAGGGGAAATTCCTCAGCGTGGTAAGAACATCTAGGAAAAATCTATAGCTCACATCGTGCTTAATGGTGAAACTCTGAAATATTCATCCCTAAAGTCAGGAATAACATAGGAATAAATCAGGAATAATGAGAATGATTTGAAATTGTGCTGGAGGTTCTATTTGGTGAAAGAAGAAAAAAAGAAATAAAATTCCAGATTGTAAAGGAAGAGGTAAAGCTGTCGTTATTTACAGAACACGTGGTCAACTATATAGAAAATCCAATAGTATCTACAAAAATGTACTAGAGCTAATAAATTTGACAAGTAAATTTAGCAAGCTTCCAGGAAGTAATACTAATATTTTTAAAGTTGTGTCTCTATATACTAGCAATGAACAATTAGAAACTGAAATTTTAAAATGCCCTTTATAATATCATTAAGAAATATGGATCACATAGGAATAAGTTTGATGAAATATATGAAGGATCTTTACACTGACAAATTACTATTAAATTATTTTTAATGACTCTAAAATTCATTTGGTCATTCAAAGAAGCTAGAATATCCAAAACAACTTTGAAAAGCAAGAGTAAATTTAGAGGATTTGTACTCTCCGACTTCCAAATTTATTATAAACCTATTCTAATCAAGACAATATGGTAGTGGTACACAAGTAGGCAAATAGATCAATGGAACAGAATAGCAAGCCAAAATATACCGACACAGATATGAATAGCTCATTTTTCACTAAAGCACAAAGGCAATTTCAACAAATGGTGCTGAAACAATAGCATAGGCATATACAAAAAACAAAAAGTCTAAACCATGCTTCACTCTATATACTGAAATTAACTGAAAATGGGTTGTGACCTAAATGTAAGAGCTATACTATAACATTTCTGGAAGAAAATATAGGAAAAAATCTTTGTCATCTTTGTGTAGGCAAATATTTCTTAGATATAGTATTAGAAGTACAATCCATAAAAGAACAAATTGATAAGTTGAACTTCATCTAAGTTAAAAGCCATGTCATAAACTGGGAGGAAATATTTGCAAACTAAATATTTGATAAAGGATTTGTAATCAGAACATACAAAGAACTATAGAAACTCAATATTAAGAAAACAAAACAACCTAAGGAGAAACGGGCAACAGATTTAAAATACTCAATCACTGTGAAGGGAGAGTTACTGGATTCCATGCAATGTTGTATGGAATACCATGACAATGGATAAGGCATTCTGAAAGTCCACAGGTGGTAGTTTTGCCAAAAGCATTGTGTTCAGGGGAGGTAAATCCATACCTAGAGTAAGTGTCCATTTCAATAAGGGCAAAACACTGATTCTCCCATGATGGAAGTGGCCCAGTGTAATCAGCATACCACCAGGTTGCTGGCCGATTACTCCATGGAATAGGGTCATATCTGGGGCTCAGGGATAGTCTCTGCTGCCAGAATTGGGCACTTGTCAGTGGCCATAGCCAGGTCAGTTTTGGTGAGTAGAAGTTCATTTTGCTGAGCCTATGCATAACCTCCCTTCCTGCCACCATGGCCACTTTGTTCATGAACCCATTGGGCAATGACAGAGGTGGCTGGGGAAAGAGGCTGACTGGTATCTACAAAGCAGGTCTTCTTATCCACTTGATAATTAAAATCCTCCTCTGCTGAGGTCACCCTTTGGCAAACATTTACATGGAGATAAATATCTTCACATTTTCCGCACATTTGAGGAGTCTATCCACATACTTCTCTAAATTTTCTTCTCATCAAATTTCCAATCGTGTTCCCTCCATGTATCTGACCATTCACCCAAACTATTGGCCACAACAGTTGAATCGGTATATAATCGCACATCTGGCCATTTTTCATCAAAGTGCACAACCAAGGTGAACTGCTTGAAGTTCTGCCCACTGGGAATATTCCCCTTCACCATTGTCCTTCAGGGATGTCCCAGAAAAGGGGCTATAGTGTTGCAGCTGTCTACTTTCTGGTGGTGCCTGCATATTGTATAGAACTATCTGTAAGCCAGGCCCAAGTCTTGTCTTCCTCTGTCAAATGATTGTAGGGAACTCCCCATGAGACCATAGGTGCAGGCTTGGAGAGAGAAGGTAATGTAGCAGGAGTTGGGACCTTGGGCATTTGGGCCACTTTACATAATTTACTTGTGCCTTCAGGCCTGCTCGAGTCCACTCATGTATTTGCCACTTCCACTTGATGATGGAGTGATGTTGTCCATGCCCAACTTTATGTGTTGGTGAGTCAGATAACACCCATTGCATGATAGACTAGTTCATGATAGAGTAGTTATCTGCAGAGGATGGAGGGCTTTGCTCCAAAATCCTAAGGGCCTGTGCAACAATTTACCTATACAGGCCTGTCATAGCCTCTTTAGGCTGCTCTAAATTTTGAGAAATAAAAATAGTAGAACAAAGAAAGAAAATAACCCAAATGCAAGTTAATGTTTCCATGTCTCTTTAGGCTCTTAGGCATGCATATTTTGATCTATTTACATTGTTATTCTTATTTTTTCAGCTTTATTGAGGTATAATTAACAAATTAAGTTGTGTATATATGTAAGTGTACAAAATTATGATGATTCAATATATGTACACTTTGTGAAATGATTACCACAATCAGATTAATTTACATATCCATTACCTCAGATAGTTATGTCATATGTGTGTGTATGTGGTGTGTGGTGTATGTGTGTGTGGTGAAATGCTTAAGGTTTATTCTCCTGACAAATTTCAAGTACACAACAAAGCATTATTAACTATAGTCCTTATGTTGTACAATAGATCCCCAGAGCTTTTTCCTCTTATACCTGAAGGTTTGTACCATTTGATCAGCATCTCCTAATCTCCCCCAGCCCCCAGCTCCTGGTAAACACTATTCTACTCTCTGTTTCTATGAGTTCAACAATTTTTTTTAGAGTCCACGCATAAGTGAGATTATGCAGCATCAATCTTTTATTTGTCTGGCTGATTTAACTTAGCATAATGTCCTTTAGAGTCGTCCATGTTGTTGCAAAAGGCAGGGTTTCCTTCTTTCTGATGGCTGAATAACATTCCATTAAATATATACACCACACCTTTATCCATTTATCCATTGAGGAACACTTAAGTTGTTTCCATATCTTGGCTATTGTCAATAATGCTGCAATGAACGTGGAAGTGCAGATATCTCTTAGAGATAATGATTTTATTCCCTCTTGATGTATAGCCAGAAGTGGGATTGCTGGATCATATGCTTCATTTTTTCATTGCTTGAGGAACCTTCATACTGTTTTCATAATGGTTGTACCAATTTACATTCCCATCAACCTAGCAAGGGTTCTTTCCTCCACATCCTTGGCACCACTT
Organism: Equus asinus; assembly: GCF_041296235.1. Classification (NCBI taxonomy): domain Eukaryota; kingdom Metazoa; phylum Chordata; class Mammalia; order Perissodactyla; family Equidae; genus Equus; species Equus asinus. Next base: position 116,440,197 of record NC_091792.1, on the reverse strand, counting down.
GTTATCAGTTGTCTTTTTGGTAAAAACCATGCAAACTGGTGTGAGGTGATACCTCATTGTGGTTTTGATTTGCATTTCCCTGATGATTAGCAATGTTGAGCACATTTTCACCTACCTATTGACCATTTGAATTTCTTCTTTGGAAAATGTCTATTCAGGTCCACTGCCAATTTTTTAATTGGATTATTTAGTTCTTTGCGATTGAGTTGTATAACTTCTTTGTATCTTTTAGATACTGACACCTTATCTGATATGTGGTTTGAAAATATTTTCTCCTATTCCATAGGTTGCCTTTTCGTTTTACTGATTGCTTCCTCTGATGAGCAGAAGCTTTTTAGTTTGATGTAGTCTTTTTTTTAAAAAAAGATTGGCACCTGAGCTAACAACTGTTGCCAATCTTCTTTTTTCTTTTCTTTTTTTTCTGCTTTTTCTCCCCAAGTACCCCCAGTACATAGCTGTATATTTTAGTTGTGGGTGACATAGTCTAATTTGTTTATTTTTGCTCGTCTTGTCATTGCTTTGGGAGTCATATCCAAAAAATCATTGCTCAGATGAATGTCAAAAAGCTTTACCCCTACATTTTCTTCTAGGAGTTTCATGGTTTCAAATCTTACATATAGGTCTCCAGTCCATTTTGAATTAAATTTTGTGGATGATCTAAGATAGAGGCACACTTTCATTCTTTTGCATGTGAATTCCCAGTTTTCCCAACTCCATTTATTGAAGATACCATCCTTTCCCCATTGTGTGTTCTCCGTTCTCTGTAATATTGTCAAATATTAGTTGACCATATATGCATGAATTCATATCTGGGCTCTCTGTTCTGTTCCATTGGTCCATGTGTCTGTTTTTATGAGAAAGCTATACCGTTATGATTACTATAGCTTTGTGATATGGTTTGAAATCAGGAAGTATAATGCTGCCAGCTTTGCTCTTCTTTCTCAAGATTGCATTGTCTATTCAAGGTCTTTTGTGGTGCCATATGAATTTTAGGATTGTATTTTCTACTTTTGTGAAAAATACTAGTGGAATTTTGATAGGTATTGCATTGAATCTGTAGATCACTTTAGGTAGTATACACATATTACAATATTAATTTTTCTAATCCATGAACATGGGTTTTTTTCCCATTCATTCCATTTACTTGTGTCTTCCTCAATTTTTTTTCATTAATGTCATATAGTTTCTAGTGTATAGGTCACTCACCTCCCTGGTTAAATTTATTTTATTTATTTTTTTTTTGTTTGAGGAAGATTAGCCCTGAGCTAACATCTGCAGCCAATCCTCCTCTTTTTGCTGAGGAAGACCGGCCCTGAGCTAACATTCACACCCATCTTCCTCTACTTTATGTGTATAGGACACCCACCACAGCATGGCTTGCCAAGCGGCACCATGTCCACACCCGGGATCTGAACCAACGAACCCCAGAGCCACCAAAGTTGAATGTATGCACTTAACCACTGTGCCGCTGGGCCAGCCCTAAATTTATTCTTGAATATTTTATTCTTTTTGATGTTATTGTAAATGGTGTTGTCTTTTTTGCTTCTCTTTCTGATAGTTTGTTGTTAGCGTATAGAAATGCAAGTGATTTTTGTGTATTGATTTTGTATACTGTGACTTTACTGAATTTGTTTGTTCTACCAGATCTTTGATTGAGTCTTTATTATTTTCTCTATTTAAGATCATGTCATCAGCAAACAGAGACAAATTTACTTCTCTTTCTGATTTGGATACATTTTATTTCTTTTTCTTGCCTAATTGTTCTGTCTAGGACTTCAAGTAGTATGTTGAATAGAAATGGCAAGAAAGGTCAACTTGTTTTGTTCCTGGTTTTAGAGGGAGAGCTTTCAACTTTTCATTATTGAGTACAATGTTAGCTGTGGGCTTGTCATACATGGCCTTTTTTTATGTTGAAGCATGTTCCCTTTACACGCAATTTATTGAGAGTTTTTATCATAAATGGATATTGAATTTTGTAAAATAGTTTTTCTATATCTATTGGGATGATCATATGATTTTTGTCCTTCATTTTGTTAATGAAGTGTATCACATTGATTAGTTTGCAGATATTGAATCATATTTGTATCCCTGGGATAAATCCCACTTGATCATGGTGTATGATCCTTTTACTGTATTGTTGAATTCAGTATGCTAATATTTTGTTAAGGATTTTTGCATGTGTGTTCATAAGGCATACTGGCCTGCAATTTTTTTGTGTGTGGTGTTTTTGCCTTCTTTTGGTGTCAGGATAATGCTTGCCTCACAAAATGAGTTTGGAAGTGTTTCTTCCTCTTTTGTTTTTCAGAATAGTTTGAGAAAGATTGGAATTAACTCTTCTTTCTCCTTCATTTCTGAGGAACAGCTTTGCCAGGGAAAGTATTCCTGTTGTTTGGGGGGGATTCTCTCAATCTTGCAAAGCCAGGCCAGTGCTAACAGCCTCCTGTTTGCTTTCCATAGGGCAGTGCTGAGTGCTCCAGTTTGTGTGCTTTCTCTCAACCCTGCAGTCAGGCCAGCTTCTGTATGTGCTTACTAGCCCTCTTCAAAGGTTAGCACTCACTACCCTCAGGAACGTGCACAGAGAGACAGCCACGTTGTGAAAGTGTGTGTGGGTGAGACGCACAGAGCATTGGGGGTGCCTATGATACAGTTGAGGGGATTCACAGGCGAGGCATCCCAGTGCCTCATGGACTGGCTTTCTGACGGAGTCCATCAAGTAATCAGTGGAATCCAAGTCCCTTGGATGCCCTTAGAAAGCCATGGTCTCTGTTCTCCCAGCTCCTCCCCACCACCCAATATGCAGCACACATTAGTACTCTGGATGGGGTGAGAAAGAACTGGGCCTCTTTGGCAGCATCCCACACACACAGCTGGGAAAACCAGGTGCTCACTCACAGGCTGTCACTCTCCACTGTGGGAGAAATTGCCAGCCCAGAAGCTTTCTCTTGGTACAGAGCTGTGCTGCCTTGGGAGAGGGGTGACACAGGTAAAGTGGAACCATTTTTTTTACCCAACATGTCCCTGTTGGATTTTTCTTTGCTCCAAGGGTATGCTGGAACTTCGCTGGACTTCCAAGCTTCCACAAAGGAACTCTCATCCATAGGTGATTGTCAAATTGGTGTTCTTTGGGGAGGAAGATGGGGAAAACTCCTATCCTGCCATTTTGCTGATGTCACTCCCTGTTTACATTTTTAAATCGTGGTATTTATGAATTACTATATATTGTTTTTCACTTAGCTTTTAATTATTTTTACTTCAATTTTATTTCAATTTATTCACTTTTATTGTAATACTTCAATATAAGCATCTTAATGGGAGCATATTTTATGTTCTACGAATGAATCTAAATGTACTTACATATTCACTCATTTTTGATATCTAGATTGTTGCCATTTTTCTCTAAATCGCATCCCTATAAAAATGCTTAAAAAGAGGACAATATCACCATATCAACAACAAAATGATGAGTTATCTTTTCAGACAAGTGCTATAAAATTAAAAACAAACAAAAAGTCCTGAATTTAAAATGATTAGGGGCAGAATTCCATAGACCTACCACTCCCCTCACTGACTTACACTCAGTTATGAGTTACAACTTCATTCAGTTATGATAAGCTCCCGGTACCAGACCTGACTGCATTTTCTTGTGAGATGCTTAAAAGACCAAGGAAAAAGAAACACACCTCAGCAGTAAAAATAAAAACAATCCTTAATGGGGAAAGTATCTAAAAGATATGAAAGTGTTCCACTGGTGTAAAGAAAGTTAAATTGCACATTAATGTGCTTCCGTTGAGTGCAAGAAGTTATTCAAGGAAGGCTCTTTTTACATATGGTCCCCATATATGCTAAGAACAGAAGAAATAAAAATTGGATAATTTTGAAAGTAAAATAGGCTTAGGTTATAAGAAAGAGTATGTGATGTGACAATACTGAAACCAATTACTGGGAATCTCTGTAGCATCAGGAGTGAAGTTTCTTAAGAATGGCAGAGTTTAGCTTTGTCTTTTGAAAAAAATAAAGTATTTTTTAACTTAAAGATCATGGCTATGACCCTCTTAATACCAAGAGTATTCAAAGAAAAATTGTGGATTTATGTTTTTAAAAAAATGTACACACTTCTGAAATATTTCCCCAGTACTAGAATAGAGTTGTAAGATCTTTATAACATCCAATCTACTGTACAACTGGTAGCCTTGAAACTATAAAATATGAGTTCCAATGCACTAAGAAGTTGTCTTCAAAATTTAAATAGACAGTGTTAACATATTTCTGTGATTGATTGGAATGTCATATTAAAAAAAGAAATATATCTTATGAATATGGAAAATATCCAAAAGATATTTTAAATTCTCATTTCTCATTGAACTCCTGCAAATTACTTCCGTATTTGCCACTGATTTCAGAAGAGATCCTTAGCCAGAAGAGAAACGCTAAGGATAAAAAAATGATAACTATTAGGTCCATGAGCACAATTTGAAGAAAATAATGGAAATTTACCTTGAATTATATATACGGATATATTTTTTCTCATATCTAAGTCAATATGCACTAAATCTTAGATGTGGTTTTCAGTATGTGTTTCTCCATTATTACACCATTAGGTTGAGAGAGAAAATTGCAATTAGCTAATGATTACATGAAGGAGTCAAAGTATAAGAAATAATAGATAAATCAAACAATAAGATTTCTAAAAGATTTTACATTTCACTTATCCATAACAGTTCATTCAGGGATATACAAGCCATCAATCTAATGGAATAGAATGGAATGGAACACTTGCCACTTAGGGTTCACTGTATAGCAATCCAGGGACAAGTATCACTTCCCTAGAAGTATCGCAGAGCCTTCCCTGGGTCAACAATATACTTCTTTAGCATGTCCTCCCGTATAGTTCAAAACCAACAAATTTTCTAATTTTTGTGCTTCCCTTCTCAGTAAACAAATAGTTGTTGATTAGCTTGAAATGCATTGTGCAGTAAACCTTTCCGGGGGTATTTGGTATTTGACAGCTTCCTCAGAATAATCATAAGAAAGGTTATCTTTCATCTCATCTAAGGTAGTCCTATGTTAATAAATATGACTTACTCTTCAATATTTATTCATTTCAATGATTTTTGAAGCTTTGGCTTAGCCCCTTAATTCTAGTCTCACTTAGACATTATGCTTAGAACCTGAGGCAACATGCATAATGATAGGTTAATATTCATTGTCAAAATCACATAGGCATAAAAAATAGCTGAGTAAGAAATCTTATAATTCAAACATGTAGAACCATATAAACATCTATTCTAAACTAATAATCTATTAAGCCAAAAATTTATTTTTGCATTTCTAATGAAACTGACATAAATTGATATACTATTTGATGTGACATTATTTAGCTTACTGCTTGTTTTTTTTTTTGTAACTTGCATTTCAATCAGTTGCTTAAAAGGTCATGTTTAATGTCACATTTGCACTTTCCCAGAAAGATTTATTTTTGTTTAGATTTAGTATGATAAGATAAAAACTTCCTGGGTGTTCATCCCAAATGGAACTTTTGAAAACTTCCATTCAAGATTTTAGCATAGCTTCATTAAGGTATCCACCTTTAGTCAATGACATCCAACTGCTATAAAACTTTATAACATGAATGATGCACAGCAATATTTATTCAATGAGTCTTTCTCTTTCAGCTCTTTGGATTTCATACACAGACAAAAACTAGGTACGAGTAGAGATATAGATATAACTGTATGATTCTAAGCACAAAATGTTATTCAGATACCTTTCTCTTAAACTATATTAAAATTAAGAAAATCACATAAATCAATGGATCTTTTAAATTTTTTTTGAACATCTAAATAAGTCTCATTCCTTGACCTACTTTCTTCTGCCCCTCGTCAATAGCTTCTTCAAGCATAACAGAAAGCATTATCACCCAACAGCCTTATTGAGACTTATTGAGCATGACTATATATATAACCACTTGTCTTGGTGTTGTGCCATTGAAAACAATCATGCAGGACTTTAGCGAATAAGGCAAGCATATATCATGGCAACGGTCCTTGCTATTTTTGACAACCTGTCATTTCTTCTTTTTCTTCTTGTTGCAAGAACACCAATTTGGCATGAATGAGTGCCTTATCATCTACTAAGCAATCTGCATAATTGAAGCCCAGAAGAAATCACAAATTGGCATAAGAGAATCTGTACTTTTCATCTCCTTAACCATGATCAGGGTGCAAGAGACCTGAGGAGCATTTGCTGATGCTTTTGGGGGAAAAATATCTCCTGATCTTTCAAGAAAGGTGAATTGTCCTCTCTGCCTGATGGACATAAAAAATAGAAACACACGGATCACAAAGCTACTAGCACATTTTTCATTTCTCCAGAAATATTGGCTTTAAGTTAAGTAAACACAGTAGAAGACATAGAGAAGAGAGGGAATGAAATTTTTTGTTGAGTTTCTGTAGGCTTCTAGATAAATTTTCAGCTGTAAATGCCAAAAACAGTTCTTTATTTTTTAAGCCAAGAATTCCTTGCCTATAATGCACCAATGCACAACTGATAAAGTCTGCATTCTCATAATAAAAATAAAAGTACAATTAGAAATTCTGCGTTTTTTCCCCTACATTTTTTACAAGTCTTTCAAGTTCTGTATCCGTGATGAATAATTAAATGATGAAAGAGTATATATATCTTTTTTCTGAACTGATAATACTTTGTAAGTTATTTGACACAATAATAAACCACATCGTATTGGTATTTAATATTTTCACATCTGTAAAATATGAAGAACAATGTTTCTTTTATATTTTCTACAGTGCATGGAAAAGCACTATATATTTTGATAGAAGAAGAAAAATTATCGAAAGCTTTGGTTGATGACTATCACTACATTTTTCATGTATAGAGATAAGAGCATATTAATTAAATTATATTATACATGCTGCTTTATAATAAAAATGATGGAACTGTTAAATTAAATGTACTTTAATTTGTCTTTTAATATAGGAGGAAAAAACTATGGTGAGATGAAAGGAATTGCTATATTTTACATATTTCATCACCCAGGAGATATTAATTACTATAATTTCAAAGGTTAAAAAAATCAATTTTAAAACATTAAGAATTTAGAAGCATTAAACTACATTTTAAAAATATTTCAGACAGTTACAATTTATTCTATGCTATGAAATACAGGTTATTAGCATTCAAAAATCACAAATTGGCATCTATTTCTTTTTTTCCTGATGTTGGGCTGAATATTATTACCTAGTGCTAGTATTCTTTTCTAAACTATAGTCTCACAACAGTCCTTTTACCACAACCTCTCTGCCCATTGGTTATATTTTTATTCATCTTTTACCAATCAATTTGTTTTGTTTGTTTATTTTCCAAAGGAGGTTTCATAGTTGAAAATGTGTGTTACCTTTCCACTTAAATGACATAATGGCTGGATGTAATAACCATGGGTTATGCTTCATTATTTTCTATGATTGACTATTACCATGCTGAATTCTGAGGCTGTCTGATTTTTTTCCTCATGTTTGTGATTTTTTTTCTAATTACATCCCTGGAAAACTCATTTGTGATACTTACAATTTAGTAACTAGCAAGATATGTCTGTGTCTCTATCGTTGTGATTCAGTTTCTTATCGTAATGCAGGTCCATTCAACTTGTAGATCTTGCTCATTTGTCTTTATCTGAACCACTGTCCTCAAATTTCTTTATATTTACATTTATCTAGCTCAGTTTTCCACTTCTCACTACTCTCCATATCATTTTATTATTGCCTCTGAAATGTGTCATTTAATACCTTTATTCACAAAATTATCTCTGAAAGTTTCCTTTTTCTTTCTCTCCCTTTTATTTTCTGAACGTTGCTTTGATTTCTTCTCTTTTCCTTCTCTCTCTTTTTTTATCCCTCAAACTTCAACTTGCCTGTCCAATTAGGATAGTGCTTGTCTTAAAGCTCTCATAAGCGATGAGGTTATTTTCCCAACATCCTGGGATTTTCTTGCCTTGGAAGAGAGCTAAGAGTTCTATTTGTTCCTCCTTGCAAAATTTTCAATTTTTTCCTGCTTTTTCCTTCAAAATTCTTGAAGTTTGTGTCATCAGATGGTACAACTGTTTATACTTCTTTATTACTGCCAGCTATCATATTCCAAGTTACCCTTTCCTTTTTGTTTATTGAAGACTTAAGTTTCACTTGGTCGCTCTATCCCTCTATTCCTTTATTCCTTTCATCCCTCTTCATGGCATTAGAAATCAAACAAAAAACATGGACTCCTAATTTCTTGACCTTCTAAAGTCTCAGCATATGTTTAGCAAACAATCTTAGCTACTCACTTTATAGGAAGCGTTTTGACCCCCCAACTCCATAATCCTCAGTTCAGTCATTTGATCCTATTAGAAACTTTGAATGACTAACCTTATCATTTTTTAACTTGTTCATCACTTCACCTGTGACCTGTTTTCTTTCTTTGCCTATTTGAGATTCTATGTCATAGAAATCTATTCAACTCTTGCTCACATCCTTAATGCCATCTTCTTTCCCTCCATCTGCCAACACCCCAACCCTGGTTAACCTACAAAACAAGCATATTTACTGTGAAGCCTACACATGTACAACTGGATGTCATAGAATAAAAATCACACAACTAGGGGCCAGGACAGTGGCACAGTGGTTAAGTTCACACGTTCCACTTCAGCGGCCCAGGGTTCACCAGCTGAGATGCCAGATACGGACCTATGCACCACTTATCAAGCCGTGCTGTGGCAAGCATCCCACATATAAAGTAGAGGAAGATGGGCACAGATGTTAGCTCAAGGCCAGTCTTCCTCAGCAAAAAGGGGAGGATTGGTGGCAGATGTTAGCTCAGGGTTAATCTTCCTCAAAAAAAAAAAAAATCACACAACTATGTTGCCATGTTTCATTAAAAATTTTTGGACCAAACCTCAAATGGATATATCCTATACCTTTTAGTTATATTGTTGCATTCCCAGACAAATATGCTTTCTCACCCTCCAAAGCAATCATTTCATAACTTCTCTGTCCTCAAATTTCTGATACCCTCCTGCTTACCAAAAATATATTTGGCTTATACTTGTTAAAATTTAAGAAACCAGATGAGAAATTCCTGATTATTCTACCACCAAATCTAGCAGTCTGTTTTTCTCCTTCTTTCTGTGGCAAAAGTGCTCTGGGAACTAGTGTTGGGTATATAATGTCAAGCTATCAAGATAAAATGACAAGACATACCAAAAAGTAAAAAAATACAATTTGAAGAGATGGAGCAAACATCAAAACTAGATGTGGCAGGGATGTTGGAATTCCCATAGTGGACATTTAAAACAACTATAACTAATATGCTAAGGGCCCTAATGAAAAAAAATAGCATGCAAGAAAAGATGGGCAGTAGAAGCAGAGAGCTGGAAATCCTAAGAAAGAATCAAAAAGAAACAACAGAGATATAAAAAAAAAATGCTTTAACAAAACTGAAGAATGCCTTTGATGGGCTTATTAGTAGACTGCACACAGCTGGGGAAATAATTTCTGAGTTTGAGGATATATCAATAGAAACCTCAAAAACTGAAAAGCAAAGAGAACAAAGACTGAAAAAACAAAACAGAATATGCAACAACTGTCACACAACTACAAAAGGTATAACGTGTGTATGGGAATACCAAAAAGAGAAGAAAGAGAGAAATATTTAAAACAGGAATGTCTGAGAATTTCCTAAAATTAAAAAAATGGAGAAATGTTCCATGTTCATGGGTATAGATGTGAAGATTCAACGTTGTCAAGATGTCACTTCTTCCCAACTTGATCTTTAGATTCAATGCAAATCCAAAGTGCCAGCAAGTTATTTTGTGAATGTTGACAAACTGATTTTAAAATTTCTATAGAGAGGCAGAAGATCCACAATAACCAAATCAATGTTGAAGGAGAAGAACAAAGTTGAAGGACTGACACTAGCTTACTTCAAGACTTAAAGTAAAGTGACAGTAAATCAAGACTGTGGTATTAGCGAAAATTAGACAAATTGATCAGTGAAACAGTATACAGAGCCCAGAAACAGCCCCACATATTTATCTAGTCAACTGATCTTTGACAAAGGAGCAAAGGCAATACAATGGAGCAAACATAGTCTTTTCAACAGTTCTGGAACAACTGGACTTCCACATGCAAAAAAGTGAATCTAGACACAAACTTTATACCCTTCACAGAAATTAACTCAAAGTGGATCACAGACCTAAATGTAGAATGTAAAACTATAAAACTCCTGGAAGATGTCATAAGAGAAAACATAGATGATCTTAGGTATGGTGACAACCTTTTAGATATAACACCAAAGTCACAATCTATGAAGAAATAATTGATAAGCTAGACTTCATTAAATTAAAAACTTGCTATGCAAAAGACAATGTCAAGAGAATAAGAAGATGAGCCACAGCCTGGAAAAAAATATTTGTAAAAGGCACATCTAATAAAGGACTATTATCCAAAATATACAAAGAACTCTTAAAACTCAACAATAAGGAAACAAGCAACCCAATTAAAAAATGGGCAAAGATCCTAACAGAGCTCACCAAAAATGTATAGATGGCAAATAAGCATATGGAAAGATGCTCTACATCATTTCTCATCAGGGAAATGCAAATTAAAAGAACAATGAGATGCCATTACATGCCTATCAGATAGGCCAAAATCCAGAACACTGACACCACCAAATGCTGCTAAGATGTGGAGCAAAAGGAACACGCACTCATGGCTGGTGAAAATGCAAAATAGTACAGGCACATTGGAAGACAGTTTAGTGGTTTATTACAAAATTAAACATACTTTCACCATATGATCCAGCAATTGCACTTTTTGGTGTTTACCCAAAGAAGTTGAAAACAGGTCCACACAAAAACTTACACATGGTTGTTTATAGCAGCTTTATTCATAATTATGAAAACTCGGAAGCAATCAAGATGTCCTTCAGTAGGTGACTGGATAAATAAACTGTGGTACATCCAGACAATGGCATATTATTAAGTGTTAAAAGGAAATGAGCTATCAAACCAGGAAAAGACATGGAGGAATCTAGTTAAGATTATTATTAAGTGAAAGCATATTATTAAGTGGAAGAAACCAGTGTGAAAAGGTTACATATTGTATGATTCCAACTATATCACATTCAGGAAAAGGCAAAACTATGGATACAATAAAAAGATCAGTGGTTGCCTGGGGTGTCGGGGAGGAAGGGATGGATAGAGCACAGAGGATTTTTAAGACAGTGAAAATACTCTGTATGATAATATAATGATGGATACAAGTCATTATACATTTGTTCAAACCCATAGAATGTGCAACACCAAGAGTGCACCATTATGTAAACTATTTATGTTGGGTGATTATGGTGTGTCAGTATAGCTTCATCAGTTGTTACAAATGTACCACTCTGGTGGAAGATATAGATAATGGGAGAGGCTAGGCATGGGAAATCTCTGGATCTTCCCCTCAGTTTTTCTACTTACCTCAGGCTACTCTAAAAAAAGTCGTAATGAAAAATGTACCATAGCTTGTTAACTTCTGAGCTTGCTTGCAAACTCCGGTCTGTGTCTTTTCAAAGACTGTTTTCTTTTTATCACCACACGAACTTTTCAGTTTAAAAAGTGTAGTTTGTTCATATTTTTAAGAAAGGGGAATGAAAGAGAAATTTAGGTTTTTTTAATCCATTTTGTTACTATTTCATCTATTTTCATTATTTCTTAGGTTCAGCTTCCCAATCTATATTTATTTCTACCTTTTGAAAATTAAGATGTTGTTATTTCTCCTAACATCAGTATTTCCCTTATAACGTAGCTAACTTATTTCCTCTCTCTATGCCTCAGGTTAACGCATTGGGTTACAGTCATATCCACCACCTGAAACATTAAGAAGCAAATTACAGTTTGCTAAAGAGCTTTTGCCCATATTTTAGTATTTCTGTTCTAAATAGACGCATCTTATTTTACTTGTTTTAATATTGGAGTGCCTATTTATAAATTAAAGTGCCATCTCTTTGAAGATATGATGCTAACAGTTCAGATCATTCATAGGAAAATAATCAGCTAATGTTGGGAAAATTATTTTTGATATAATTTCTCTTTAACATTCAAAATACGATTATTTTAAGTGTCATAGATTGACTTTTCCAAACTCATGAAAAATATAAAATATTAGAAAAAATAAAACATTTAAGAAAATATATAGTTATAAATATTAGAGCCTGATTCAAATGGACATTACATTTCTTTATTTATAACATTGTTTAGTATAAGAAGAAATAAAGAAGTATAATCAATGAACATTTATTAAAGAATAAAGCACTAAAAGAGTAAGCCTGTGTTAGAAATGATAACATGCATAAAGTCTTAATTTTTGAGATTTTCCACGAAATTCTTCAATATCTTTTACAATAGCTATTTCTTATACAGATCTTTGACACTTCAAATTAAAGACAGAAGTCAAACTTTTTCATGCTTTCACATATATCCAGTACTTAAATGAAATCCCCAGACAAGTGACTAATTTTTTCCTTTTTCAAGCAGATGGTCTGTGTCATGTAGATACAAGCATAGAGACTAAATGCCTTATAGAGCCCATCATAATTCATTTAAATATTACACAGTGGTTATTAGATTTTGGCAACATTTTCTGTCGGAATATTTTGAAGCTGACACTTTTAAACAATGTCTATATCTCATATTATGCTTAAGTTGAAGAATGAAGGAACTGAATTTTCATGCTAAACTACCTTTGTATAAATATATACAAAAAAAGATTGCTATAACATGAGCTAAGTGAGGCATCAAGAAGTCTGATTATATTCCAATATAAACAATTTAAAAAGAACTAAATGAGAAGAGGTTTCTGAAAACACAGCTCACTTCCTGACATTTATATGCTATATAAAAATATGGCTTTATAGTTAATTTATAAAAATAGAATTTCTAAATTTTCTTTCCATTTTTAAAATGGAAATAAATATTCTTAAGAGAAAAAATGTCACAGAGTGCTGAGGAAAATTATTTTCATACGTAATTGATTAAGATTATGGCCTGGTCTTGGAACATACTAAAAGTACAATTTTACCTTGGTTATAAGACAACACTATTTGAAAATGCACTATTGATTTAATATGTGGAGATAGGGTTTACCTTAATATTCTTCATGATGGTATCATTTGTTCTAGAAATAATACATAATATGTTACTATTTTATTTGTTTAAATTGTACTTTGCCTTTAAAATATCGCTAAATATGTAACATTTATATAATGTACATAATGCATGTATATATTGTATATAACACATAATGTATGTTATGCAATTACTTAATCTTGGTGTTGAGATTAATGAGCAAATTTTATCATAGGGATACCTCACAAAGATGCTTTTACTTTTACTTTATTTAATTTTGCTTAAAATTAAAACAAAAGACTTCCCTAATGTTCACAAATAATCAGGGTTTGCAATTTACATGTTTGGACTACAGAGCATGTTATAAATAAAAGATAACTATGGTGGTCAAAATGTCTCAGGTAGGGAACAGAAAGTTTAGTATTAACTACACATCTCAAAGAACAATCAACAAATTGAGCTAAAAGTAGTTGGACAATCCTTCCTTCCCTGCTCCATTTCGCAATCCTAGCATGAAATGGAACACGGGAAAATAAGACTTGATTGGGAAGGTGTGGAGACATGAAAGATCTGAGTTTCTGTTTTAAAGTTTTCTTGCTGTGATTGCCCCGTATCCATTCTTTTTCAATAATATCTTGATACTCCAATCTATTCTTTCTGTTCCTTTTTGGGCAAGAACTCTCAGAGGATTCTTTGCCTAAGAAGAATTATTAATATGGTGCTCTACAAAAAGCCACATATACTCAGAGAAGGAATGACTGAGCTCATGAGAGCCTTCTACCCAGGGGTGAGAGACATAAAATCAGCAAGAGGTGATGAGGAAATATATGTTATTTTTACCTTATTTCTGTTAATATACTCAATATATACAGATTTCTTTTTCTTCATTTAATATATTGGTGATATTGCGCTTAATTTAAAATATGTGGAGTAACATCAGAAAAAGGCAGACTAGAAATATCTAAGCACTCATTCTCCCCAAAAACATTGAAAAATCAACCATAGGCTGAGTGAACTAACACTGTAGGAGCTCTAGAAAACAAAGGTTTGTAGCCATGAAGCAAGAGCTCAATTGAGAAAAAGCTATTTTCAAAACAGTAGGAAATTCTGTGGTGGTTTTACGTACCCTTGCCCCTTCCATGGTGCAATGATGGTCTGATTCTGAAATGGTGGCAACCTGATTCTTAGTTCCCCTCTTTGGACCAGAGGGAGCAGAGCAGACTGTATCTGTAAATTATCACGCATGTCTCTTCTAACCTGTCTGGAGCATATCTGAAGGACAGGCTCACGTGCTCATCTTTGTCTCACATAACTAGAAGCACAGATGGAAAAAGTAGCAGGTGCTGTTGCAAATTACCCAAATGTTATCAACAGATGAATGGATAAACAAAATATGGTCTATACATACAATGGAATACTATTCAGCCTTAAAAAAGGAATGAAATTCTGATACATGTTACAACTTGAATGAACCTTGAAAACGTTATGCTCAGTGAAATAAGCCAGACCCAAAAGGACAGATATTGTATGATTCATCTTATGTGAGGTATGTAGAACAGGCAAATTCATAGATACAAAAAGTCTAGAAGAGAATACCGGGAGCTGGAGAAAGTTAATTTTTGGCTAAGAATTAAAAGCATCGAGTGCTTTTTTGAAGGAGATTACATTTTTGTTTTAAAGAAATAACTCTCAATTGAAGTATTCACTGCCCACATGTCAACATAAAGAAGTTCATAGGTCTGTTCCCCAGCAAAATGATAAAAAATATTAAGGAAAAAATCCTCAAAACTCTCTGGAAATGTTTCTAAGTGCATAGAACAAAATAAGAAACATTTATTGAACAAAACCTACTAAAACTTGGTTAGATTAGTAAGAGTCTGTAGTGTGGCATGTGAACCACAATCCTGTTTCTCCCTACATCCTCCTGCCCCCAACTAAGCATGATGAAAACTTTACTCCAGAGTTGTGCAACCAGGAACACTTAATTGGGCTCCGATTCTCAATCAACTGTTTTTAAAATTGTGGGGGTCTCTTTCTAAGCCAAATCAGCCAATGTTCACATTGATACTCAATATAATCAGCCCATATACCTGTAATGTTTTGTTTATTTGCTCTATTCAACCATCTCCAGTTTATAATTTGGGCCATTTAACTTTCAAATCTTGTATGAAACTGAAACATTATTTACCCACCTATGGTCTCATATTTAAGTTTTTGAATGCCTAAATTATAATTCATCAAGATAAGAGGATTTTCTTAACTTATAGTAGACATATCTGTATTATCGTTTCCTCCCTTTTTTTGCTTTGATTTTCTCAAACCATTGTTTTAACATGGTTCTCTATTATCTCTTTCATTTTTATGATATTTTTCCTAAATACAAATCATTTGAGATGTTCATATCATTGACACTCTTCGTAGGCTCATGTCAAACTTTCATATTTGTTTTTCTCTGTATGACTTTCCTTCAAATTATCATTATTCCTTTAAAATTTGAGCTTACTCTAGAGCTTCATTAATAGCCACACTGGTTCTTTAGACATATACATTTCATTGTCACTAAGGATGATTTGTAATAGTATCATTTGATAATTTATCTAAATAACTTCAAACCCAGAATTTATATAGCATTTCTGAAAAGGCTTTAAAAATCTTCCTTGATGAATTTATGGTACCCAACAGATGATACTCTTCATCCTCCTCCATCACAAATGTTAGATACAGAAGAAATGATTATTTGCTTCTCATGGTACCATCATTTCCTTCTTTTCTGTGTAGTCCAGTTTAGTGCATTTAAGGAGCTCTGCTTAGGCCCATAGGATGTATTTGACATCAAGCTGCATAACAGATACTCTCTTCCAAATTAACTCTGAAGTTTCTTAATCCATTCTTTCTTTACTTCATCATTCTTTTTCTTTTTATTTTTTGTTCTTGAGTCTCCTGGTTTCACATCCCCTCAATTTTTATACTATTTCCATTCTTCCGCCATTTTGTCCATTCCTCAGTAGTATCCAATTTTCTTGACTATGATAAATATGTCTTACTTCAATTATTAATAAAAATAACAGCAAAAGTTATTAACCTTATATGTGTCAGATGTGTGAAAAAATCACATACATTATCACTCTTTTTATAGCATGATTATTAAATGTATTGGTTAATACATTCCTAGGTTTCTTCGTCTCTGAGGGCCTTCCACCAATAAAATGCCCTTGTAATTCTATCTTGCTCAAAAATAAGCATTCATGTAATCAAGGCTATGACATCATTAATCAAGACATCCTTGTGGTTAAAGAATCAGATCCAGGAAAGAGAGCAGCTGGCCTCATCACTTTTTATTCCGAGAGACAAAATTAGTCTTTTGGAATTCATTTTCCACACAGTTACATCAAACTTTTACCAAATATTCTGGAATAGTCTTTAATTTGTGGAACAAAGCGAAGCAAATATTTTTTTTAAATGTTCTTTTTTTATCATTTGTTTAAAACTTCATGATGATAGTTGTTCTATTTTAGTTACTTCGGTCTCTCAAATGAGCCCAGTGAAGAAAGTTTAGGTGTAGTGTTATAAAAATATATTTTTATTTGGCTTTCAAGAATTTAAAAAAAGAGTGCAATGAAGCAATTCATTCTTCTACTGGGCCCACAGCTCCCTGAATTAGATGCCTGTAGAAATTAACATTTCACCCGCTTCTGACTGCTGTTCACAAATTAAGATCTTATGCCTTTCCAGATAGGGATGCACACCCTCTACTGTGTCGCTGAATTTCTTCTGTACCAAGCGTGAATCAACAAAAGTGATTTTGCATGTGATATTATTATACCTTATGCAACCACTGTTTTGTTTCTCATGCTTTCTAGAAGAGTAAAAAAAATGTATTTGTAAAATATTTTTACAAACCAGGTAATGTTACGTCATTTAGCTGTTCTATTTCTTCTTATCAGAATTGGGTAAGAATCATATTCCCTAGTTGTTTGGCTTTGGGAAATTTACTTAACCACTCTAAAACACTTGGTTTTCCTCACCTTTAAAATGGGAACAGTGATAATAGGCTTTATTGGGCAGCTGTGAGGATAAAATTACGTGAATGCAAACTGTCTGACAAGTCTCTTGTTCTAGCATAAGGTAATTACGCAAAATCTAGGCCATGATAATTGTTAATTATTGTCAATATTGTTCAGAACAATAAATCAATTAGTTATTTCCAACAACAGATCCCTTTTTTAGTTATAAGTAAAAATATTAGAAAGGAAGCTCAAGATCTATTTAAATCTTCAGGTCACCCTAGAAGGCTAGTTACAAAGTCCGTATTAGTTACTCACATGTTGCTAGAAATAGCTATACTTCCCAAACAGGGTACTCTTCTTTGTAAATATGGGAATTCCAATTCCCTTTGTTCTGAGGATAGCAAAACAGCATATTGCAAGGAAGCCTTAATATTTTTCTTCTTTTTAGTTTCCCATTGAGACGATGATAAATGTTTGAATTGCTCACCTGGAAAGATTTTCTTTGAGAAGAAAGTGCTGGGGTCATTTGGAAAGTCACTTGATACTATGCTAGAAACAGAATAGCTTTTCTCTTGGGTTGGCTATCAATAGATGAAATAGCTTTTTCTCTCTCCTTGCCTCATATCCCGCCCCCTTCACTCATGCCCTTTATAATATTCCACAAAAGCATTGCTCAACTGCATCTTGTCTGACAGCAAAGGTACATAAAATGCCCATTTTGTTTAAATGAATGGCAGTAACCTTTTGCTACACTAACTACTACTGCACCACAGGAAACAGCATGGGCTCAACTGGTACTCTTTCAGCTCGTGCTGTCTTACAGGTGGGATAAATCACAGGCCCCTTTAATCTTTTAATCAACTGACATGAGATCCCTGTGCTGTATTCAAGAAGGTTCTTTACTTGTTTGAGACACCTAATGTTTCTAAAGTTCTCTACTCGCTAACATTGATAAACAACACGTTTTCTTAAAGTAAAGAAACAAAAATGGCCAATAGCATGGTCTTGAATCCTGCAACGCTATCCTGTCTTTAGAAACAGTTTCAACGACTATTTAATCTTTGACATTAATACATTCATTTACAAAATATTTATTAATTTTTAATAAGTATCAATCCTATGTTGAGTGCTTGGGATTGAAGAATGAGCAAAAAATTATCACCCTGCCTTTATTGACCTATCACTTTAGTTCTTCATTTCCCCTGGTATATAAAATAACATATTTATATATGTATTTTTACTAGATATATATTTTACATATATTTGCTATTTTTGATTTAGCAGAAAAATTAATCAAGTCACATAAATCCTCCTTCCTAGAAAATTCATGCCACTATTTTATTCCTAAATGACATACACACTCAACATGTACAGAGTGGCCGGGGCAATATTTAAATATCAAAACTGACAATACACAAACAATACATGAGAAGAGGTAGACAAACTCACCAATGCACAACACCAAGGATCATACAGGAAATAGTCAAATTAGTGAATTCGTACAATCGCCAGTTTAAAGTCTAGTGTTTTTACTTTGGATTTACCCAGAAGCATATTCTGAGACAAGTATTGCAGTGCAAAGAGTTTGTTTGGGAGGGTCTCAGGAAATACATGTAAGGGAAAGTGGAAATGAGACTGGAAGAAGAAGACAGACAATAAAATGTTAACAGTCAAGCCAGTGGCTCTGTGGATAAAAGAAGCTTAATCTACTGGGGAACTCAACCCTGGCATCCAGTGAGGAACATCTGACTCCGAATTATCTCACCTGTGGGGCAAAGGAGCTGAGGGTATAAAGACTTCCATTTGTTACTGGTTGAGAGCTGCTCCTCAGGGATGCTAACTCCCTGCTACTTTGAGCTTACTGCAATGATGGATAAGACGGCTTCAAAATCCAGAGGAATTCTTCAGGCAAAAAACATGTAGGTACTGGTAGTTGGAGGTCTGCCCAGCATGGACTGAAGAGGTAAGGTCGAGGTAACGCAGTAATCCGTGAAATAGAGAAGAGAGCGGGGAACAATAGCAACAAAACAAAAGGAGGCAACGTATGTGAGTGATACATAACTGGATTACTATCCCACAACTTCTGAGAAGTTATAATTATTCCTATCCTCCTTTAATCCCCCAGGCTAATTAGGTGCTCATTCTGGGATCTCCCATAGCACTTTATACTTCCTTAATCATACTTTATCAACCTTTATTTTTATTCATTATTTTTTTACTGTCTACATCCTTTTGTGTAGAATAAGCTCTATGAACACAGGCACAATATGCTTAATGCCATATCCCAGTAATTAACAGAATGCCTACCTCAGAGTGGGTTCTTTGTAAATACTTGATGAATAAAGGGTCAATAGTACTAAATATATTTTTCAATGACATTCAAGAGAAAAAAGAGGATATGTTTTTATAATAAAATGTAAGTTTATGGACTGCATTTAAAATGGCTTTAAATAATGTTCGTACATTGTAAGAACTCAACAGAAATAGCATTTGTTGCTCTTTTTTTCCATACGTAGCCCATACTCACTTCGTGGAAATAATTGTAGGGCTTTATAATTTCACTTAAATTATTTACAGTTTAATCAATTCACTGGTATTTTTAGAAGGTTACTAATAGTTTATCAGGGTGAGTATAGGATTTGATTGGTGTTATGATCTGATAGCATTTGCTTTTGATCTAAATTTCTTTTCAAACTCAGCCGAGAATGTTTCTACGCTGGCAAGAACAAAAGTCCTGAACAGCAAATGTATTATGATGTTCATGTGATGTTACTTTGAAGAAAGAATAAACTCTCAGGAAAAGTAAAGGGAGTCAGCAGAGCGCTTAATTAGCACTTAGGCAAACCTTTCTAAAAGAATGTTTAATAGCCCGGATGATATATAACATTGATTCCTTTCTAAAATGTTTCAAAGTGCTTTGATTTGGTAAAGTATCTAAATAAATGCTTTCAGGTTTAGGGAAAAAAAAATATCCTCTCTGGGTGATCCAGTATACTGTATTTTTTGATATGCCAGCTTTTTAGGGTTGTGAGAAGCAGTGAATTAGTTTGCTTAGCTGTAAGGGGTAGAAATATGGAGAGGAGAAAAAAAACTCAGGACTTTAGATTGTATCGATATTTATCTCTATCTATCTCTCTCTCTCTCTCTCTCTCTATATATATAGTGCCTTCCTCTTGGAAAACTTTACAGATTTGCCTTCCTTGATAAAGGAGAAGCTCTCAGAGCTTTCTTAACTAAATTTGACAATTAAACAGATAACTACTGAAAGTAACAGAAAGTTTCTCATTTTATACACCAACTTTAAAAATCTGACATTTTAGACAACATTTTTGTTTTTCCATGGTTTCTTAAATGGAGAATTATGATGTAAGGTAATCTTCAATGTCAAAAGACAATACAGTTAATGGCAGGACAGATTCAAAACTTGTTGTTCCCACTCTGTCCCATGGCCTTGTAACAGCAATAATTTGTACCTTTATATGAGCCAAAATGTATACTAAAGTTCGCTCAAATCCAAACCTGGAAGGTCTGGTACATGAATTTGAGAACCTTATCTATGCTTGTTTATTCAACTTTTTCATTTCAGTGTCTCAAGGGCAACTGAATGTTTCCAATTTCCCTTAAATTCTAATTTTCTTGTGTTCAGTGTCCTACTGAAAGGCACCAACATCTATATAATTGTGCCAAAACTCAACTTAGGAGATACAATGACATCCTTCTCTCCTTATCCCACCTTCAGTCCAATACTTGTTCCTATTGCTGGTCTCTTACATTTCTCCTGGATCTGACCACTTTCCTCCATCCTAACAGCCAGCCACCAAAATAAGCCAAAGACTTACAGAACTGTGGCTCAGGAAGAGCAGCATACGAAAGAAAACAAACTGCGGATCTTGTGGATTTTCATTGTCTCCCCACATCACTTTTAACGTGACCAAATCTAGTCTTAAAAGTCTAACATTATAGTTTTATGTACACATTTATAGTATAAATATTCTTATTTATATTTATTTGTATATAATATAGTTTTATATACATTTATGTTCACATAAGTATAATGTTAAACTATTTTATAGTTTTATATATACTTACATTTATATGTGTATACATTTATATGTGTATATATTATATAGTTTTACATACATTTATATTTACATATAAGTATAGTGTTATTCAAACTCTACTTTTTTAATGAAAATAATGCTTCAAAGATAATTCAGAATTAAGAAACTGTACAACTTAGTGAATTCCCATAGCATCTCAAATAAAACTTGTCAGTCTTATGAGATCATTAACTAAAATGTACCTTAGGCCAGACAGCAAATGAATGACAGGTTAAACTCTCTCTGGCTTCCTCGTTGGCAGTTCGATTGCTCACCTATGTAGTTGCCATAGATCATTGATTAGGAGGAACCGAACTCATTGCTAACTCTGGAATATCAAAGAGGAGAAATTAATCAAATTCTACAGACCCGCAAAGATTGTCAGAAGACCAATGACTTCTCCTGGACTGTTAGCAATAGACTTATTTTGAATGAATTAAATTGATGAGTTGAGGGAGAAGTAGGATGCTGTTAAATATATTCAAGGTGGTTTTACTAAAGTCTCAATAAGAATCAACTCTTCTATGTCAAAGCTGAAGCATTTGAGCTTTTAAATGTCTAAATTGGCTGACTCATGACCACCCTGACTTATCATAGATCAGTTATTTCAATAGCCACTCGATGAGCGCTGCCAATTATGGCAGAGTGAAGCCTATAATTATGGATCAGTGTCACACACGACCGTGGCAAAAGGGAAATTATATCTTGTACTTGCTGTTAAAAAATAATAATAATTAAATGGTTCTCATATTACATTTTAAAAGTTTTCCTTTGACTTTTGATAAAAATGTTAACAAATAATTTAATGTGTAAGTTTAAGACTAGGATCAGCATCAATATTATTCAGATGAACACATATTTGTAGCTTTCACATGAGCACATACTTTTTATTTCTGTAAATGTCCTAATAGTTTGTAATATTATTTTAGCAAAAATTACTTTATAAATAAATTTTCATTGTCACATATATTACATAAACACACATATTTAGGAGAAAAGCATGTCTATATATACATACAGTAGATATGGTTTTTGTTTTTGCTTTTGTTTGAATGTATGAATATAACTTAGTCATTGGTACTGTTGATAACTTTGAGTAAAAAATTAATTTATTTTCCTAGTACAGGAAATGGTATTTTATATTTTCCTTGAATTTAGAATTTATTCTTTTACTTTAGAAACTAAGACTCTTTTCTTTACATGTTGCATATAATTTGTTTTTTCCTTTCTATGGTTACAAGGGATTGTTTTCTCAGACATCACTTTTACTCCCTGATAAAAAAGCAAAGATGGAGCATAATTTCAACTGTCAAGGGACACATTCTTATTACATACTTGTATTTTCTCCCGTATGTTACTTCCCTCTAAGATTCTTGTAAAGAAATCCTATGGAAAGTGGAAGAAAAATGTCAAATGGAATATCTTGATCTCATCTGGCTTTAGTGAACTTTAAAAAACCGTAAATCAAAGTATCTTTTGCTCCCACTTTAGCTCTATGCTTGAGTCATTTTATTTTGTGTGCATGTAACCTCATACTTAACAAATGCTCTCTCAGACCCACAGGCAGCTCTTTATGATAACAATATATATGCTGTGTTCTGAGAAAAATGTAAGTGGATAATGGGGTTACATACGTAAGACTTCTGTAATCTAGGCATTTAAAAAAATTGTTAAATCATTTGAAGTAGGACTAAATACGAGAAATAAAAGTACGACTAGTCAGTTTGAAAGTATAGGTTTTCATGAAGTAATATAAATTTATCATCAGATATATAAATGTATCGGAATCATAACTGCAGAAAGTTTTGAAATTCTTAACCCGTTCATTCGCTACATAGTTCTTGGGCACTTACTATTTGTTACTGTGCTAAGCTTGGAATGTGTAGTGGTGCACAAGACTTTTCTCTTCCTTATAGAGTTTACAGTGTGTTTGATGTAGCAAAATAAATACATGAGTATAATACAGTTTTAGAAAGGCCGTGTCCTTCGTTTATTACAATAATAATAGTCATTGAACCACTATGTGGATGGTTATATGACACAAGTTGAAGCAATCTGATTTCTTCCCTGAGATAGTTCTAACTAGAGTTATTTTGGGGGAAATTCTTCTTTGCTTTTCTGCTCATGCAGCTTAAATATTTGCCCCAGATCTGTCAGTGACCATGCTCCACAAGTGAATGAATGAAAAAGTTATCCAGAGAGAAAATCCACAAAGATGCTAAAGGGTCTCTGATTCTTTTAACTCTCTTTGATTTGAAGCCTTTAAATACATCATCCCTCACCATCAAGCTTGTTCACATTTTTTTTCAGGGGTCGATATGGTTAATGACTATGACTATGATTAGTCAATATGCCTAGTATGCCTACATGCTTACTCTTACAGCGGTGTTAGTAGTCAATATTATACAATATGGTGACTTTTCTCCAGAAGTGCTTATATAGACATTTAGATGGCAAACAGCATTTGGATTAATCTCATATTGGAATTTTGGCAGGTGGGGATGAGAGTGAAAGAAAATAATGAAATCGAATTAAAAGTATTAGACAAAGAATGAGCAACCATGGTAGATCACACATTTCTCGGTGATTCGTCTACGCTAATTTATACATTTCCTGCTCCTATTCCTTCCAAATTGAATCGTTAGGCTATTCAGAACTTCTACAATAGGACTAAAAACTGCCTTTTTTTCTTTTTTCTCAAACATGTTTCCTAATATTCCTGTCACCTCACCCCAACAAAAACCTGGTTCTGCACTGGGAATACAACTTCCCCTAAAGCCCTTTCACATGGATGTTGATCATCCTCTAAAAAAGAAAGGAGGAGACTCCAGCTGGTATTTTTATCACCACACATCAATTAAAATTATCAAGGCCAGAACCATGAATAGATACCTTTAATGGGGTACTTCATTGGTGTTAGGCACTGTTCTATATTCATATTATGTCTTATCTCATCTAATGCTGAAAGCAATCCTTGAGATAGGCTCTAGTTTTATTTGCATTTTACAGATGATAAAAAGTAGGCCCCACATGACTATTTAACTTCTTCAAAGTGACACAGCTAGAACAGCTTTTTGCAAACCATTGACTTCTGCATCAGAAATCCTGTGAATGTAGTTTAAAATGTTGATTTATGAGAACCCATCCCTGACCCATCCCTTCAGGACTCTCTGGGGTTGGGAGTCTCAAGAATCTGAACTTTCAAGAAAATCTCCAGATGGTATGAATGCATTCCAGTGAGCTTAGTAAGTTCAAATGATGGGATTTTAACATAGGTACTCAAGAAATCTGAAATTAGGCATCCTTAATGCTATTATAATACAAAAATAATATATATATATATATATATATATATATATATATATGTTTTTTAGGAAGATTAGCCCTGAGCTAACATCTCCGGCCAATCCTCCTCTTTTTGCTGAGGAAGACTGGCCCTGAGCTAACGTCCATGCACGTCTTCCTCTACTTTATATGTGGGCCGCCTACCACAGCACAGCTTGCCAAGCGGTGCCATGTCAGAACCCGGGATCCTAACTGGTGAACCGCGGAGCCACCGAAGCAGTTAACATGCACACTTAACTGCTGTGCCACCAGGCTGGTCCCCAGAATAATATCTTTTAAGGTAAGTGTCATGGGTTTGGGTGATTGGATCTCAAAAGACTTAATTCAGATATTTAATGATATTTGTTGATCTTTTATATGTTAAATATAATTGAAGTAACTAAAAAGATACATTATGATGTATGTAATTTTTTAAAAATTTATTTTACATTAAGTTACCATTATATTTCTGGTCCATTTGAGATATTCCTTCTCCAGAATATTTAATGGAAAATTTTCTTAAACATAGTTATTATTAAAATTGGAGAAAATCTGAAAATGTGTTGTAAGTTGTTGAACATAATATTGAAGGCATAGGCATGACTTCTTGAAATATTTAAATTGTAGTATACTTTCAATAGTGTCCTCAAAAATGTCTCATTTGTTTCCACAATTGATGGATTTTGAGTGTTCACGAGATTTTGTAAAAAGTTGATGCTTACTGTTTGGACGTTAAACCAATCTTTCCCACTGCATATGATTCAATGTAGGCTATAGAAATTATACTTGGCTATACCTAATTTTGTTTCAAAATTCATGTTGTGAATTTTCCATATAACATGAGCTATATATTTAAGCATAATATTTTCTCTTTTTCAAATCATGGTGATAAAAATGTACTTAAAATGAAGAGTTTTTGTCTTTATGGTTCAGTCAGTTTGATGAATATCAACAACTACTTTGAGCTAAGTGACACAGTAATTTCCTAGAGCTATTTCAGTGACCAGCGCAAGAGCAATGCCCCATCTAATTTGTTCCTTTTACACTCTTATAGAAAGAAAAACCAGAAACCTAATTTTCTTGTAATTATGTCTAAAATAACGGTAAAAAAGATCAGAGCAAGGACTTCTCCTACAAATTATGTTAATGAATTCAGGGCATACAATTGCTTAGAGACTTCTAATTTTTTCTTTGACATGTTAGTTTGCTTTTTTGTTATTTCCCAATTTTTGTCTTTGCTTAGTAGATGGGGGTGGTAAGTTGGTTAAGTGTAAGAATAACAACAAAACATTAGAAAGCTTGGAAAGGAAGCCTTTGATGGTAAAGATGAGATCATGCTTATAGAGCATAATTTAGTATTCATTTATGAATCACCCCATTTCTTCTTAGCCTCCAACCATCGCAGACATCTGTTTTATCCTTTTCTTATGCTGGAATAAGATAATTGAAACATCATATACCAGCCATTCCTCATAGGCTTAAAGAATTTTATTTCTTATCCTCTAGTGAGTGCTGATGACAAACTGTCAGAAGCTCTAGGGCAATTACCCCGGCAGCTCTGGCAAAGGAAAGGAACATCGCTCCTCAATAGCGGATTGTTTCTGAATGAATGCCTTGTATTAGATGATCCCCAGTCTCAGCAGGATTTTCAAAGAGATTATTGACTTGCTGCCCCAATGTCTCAGGCCAACAACTTGTAAATCGTATGACAGAAACCACGGGAAGTTGATTTCTTTGGACAGAAAGAAAAAGAATTCAGATTCCCTTAAAGAAGATTGAAACTCCAATTATTGATTTTTTGAGAGAGAAAAAATTAATAGGGGTTTCTTGCCTCCTATCCAGGTAAATCTCAAGACTTCAGCTGGCTAAAAGTTTTCTTACCTTTAAAATCCAAAATTTAGCACAGAGTATGTTGTTAGCTTTCACTCCAAAAAGTTAAACCTGTATTTATTTTTATTAACTTGATTTTGATTATTACTTATGCATTATTTTTAAGAAAAAACAACTTTTACTTGTGGATACATTCAGGGAAATTTTGCTGGTATCTTTCTGAAATCCAAATCAGTGTTTATTATTTATTATTATTATTATTATTATTTTTACCAGGTTCAATTCTCTAATTGTTTTTCTGAGGAGATATTTTGGCATTAATAACTGAAACAGATATGTACATATTATGCTCTGTTATTGGGTAATTTGATAGTCTATTGGCTAATTTTGAATTGTTTGTGGTAGGTAGCTACAATTTTAAGTAAGACAAATACTCATCTATCCCATGGCTGCCTGTCTCTCTCCACTTGACAGCATACCCTCTAAAATCCTCTCATTATTCTATGCACCTTGATCCTCATTTTCCACCATTAGTGCCCAAATATCAATCACCTTGGAGCTATTAACAAACAAGTCCCCTGCTCTGTCACAGATGGCAAAGAGATCAGTTACGAACACAGTAAAATATCACTGTAAATCCTTTTGCCATCTGCACATTTCACAGAAAAGGAAATCCAAAAGGGGAATCTGCAGTTAACGTTGTACATACTACTGAAGCCCGTGACCCTCTGTGCCTCCACAATGTGCATGCTCTATCTTTCTGATATATGGTGAGCTCATTACAAAATTTTTCTATTTCCTCTTCCTCCTTCTTCCATTTCTCAAATCTTCTAATCTTTTACCTTAGCTATCAAGATTTGGTTTATATGTATATTTTAAATTGATACCATTTAATGTCATCTGAGATACATAAAAAATTGAACATAGATTTAATTTTATAAACTTAAATTTTCTATTAGCTGCATTAAACCTGTATTATTTGTTGAGTACTCTTTTGCTTATTTTGGTGAACTATAAACAAAAACAACAAACAGCCTTTTCCCTAAGCTTTATCAGTTTACATATTTATCTCTATTACTCCTATTTTTCTCCTTCCTAAAGAAAAAAAAATCATAATGAAACATCACTAATAAATAGAAGCATAAATGCATGATCTACTGGACTCATAATGCCTAATGCATTCCATTTTAGAACATGCTTACCAAAGGACCCTATTCATTTTTTGTATTGCTTTATAGAATCCAAAGCATTATATAATTACAAAGCAGACTATGTTATTTCTATACACATACATATTTAATATTCAAAGTTTTGGTTCTGTTGTATAAAATGTTATTATTGGCATTCCCAATACAATTTTAAACTGAATTAACTGCTAACATTTAAAACTCAGCTGATTTTTACATAAAATTTAGATTTCATCTTGTCTTAAAACATTAGAAAGTCTGGCTACTCTAGGCTCACATTTTGACATGGCATTAGTTTTCTTTTGCTAAATGTTGACTGCTCTCTTTGGTTGAGTATTGTACTTTCTGATGAAGCCCATTCATTTCTATTGTTATCCTAAACTGTAAACATTTCCATTTTAGACCAAAGCTAATTCCTCTTGTCATCTATTTCAGGATTCCTTCCTAGAGCAGCGAGGAAAAATTTCAGGGAAAATAATTCATTTCATCACGGTTCATTTTTTTCATTGTTTGACTAATTTAATTAGAGGTATGCCTTTCACTAAACCCATGCCCTGTCTGAATAAGAAAAACCAGGTGAACAGTAGCTAGCGTCAAACACGTGAAAGAGTATCATCTGAAATTAGGATTAATTTATTTTGTGGAGTTCCAGAAATGAGAACACAGACTGATGGGAACAAAAGTATTTTCTAAATATCAGAAGGCATTTATGTTAGTACGTCTTAGCTAGGTTTTGCTGCATAACAAATCACCCCTAAATTTAGTGGCCTAAAACAACCACCTTTTATTTAGCTCACTGGTCAGTTGGTTGGCTCAACAGAGCTCCACTGGGATCATTCATGCAGCCTCAGTCATTTTTCTGGTGGTTGGTAGGCTTTTGGCCAGAGTAACAAGGGTGACTTATCTCTCATCATCTAACAGGCTTTTCCATGCACTGATTCTAGAGTTCCCACAGCAAGAAGATGGAAAGGGGCAAGATCTCTTGAGTCCTGGGCTTAAAACTTGGTACATCACAAAGCAATTTCTAAGACCAGCCCAGATTCAATGGGTAGGATAATAGATTCCATCTCTTGATGGGTTGCAAGCTGAAAATCATTGTGGTTATTCTTGCTGTCTACCAAGTAGCAATGAAAAGTTCCCAGTTTGCCAAAAGAAGTGCCTCTCAACAGCACATGCAACACCTGGTAAAATTTTTCCTCAGATGAAGTTGCACATATGGTTAGCAACTTCTGCCTTGCTCAGCAGCAAAAACTTCTTTCCATTTTCATAACTGTTTCATAGATTTTTAATTAATTTTCCAATTTTTTAAAAATTATTGAGGTCATATTGGGTTATAACATTGCGTAAATTTCAAGTGTACATTATTGTGTATCAGTTTCTATATAGGCTGCACCTTGTTCACCAATAGTCTAGTTTTTGTCCATCACCACACGTATGTGCCCCTTTACCCCTTTTGCCCTCCCCTTACCCACTTCCCCCAGGGTAACCACTAATCTGTTCTTGTTATCCATGTGTTTTTTATTTTCCACATGTTAGTGAAAGCATACTGTGTTTGTCTTCCTCTGTCTGGCTTATTTCCCCTAACATAATACCCTCAAGGTCCATCCATATTGTCAAAAACAGCATGATTTTGTCTTCTTTATGGCTTAATAGTATTCCAGCATATATATACACCACATCTTCTTTGTCCATTCATCCATTGATCGGCACATGGGTTGCTTCCGCATCTTGGCTATTGTGAATAATGCTGCAATAAACATAGGGGTGCTTAAATTTCTTTGTTAATTCTCCAATTTTTGTTTTTCCTTTGAAAAATTCAGTCAAGTTTACTATTCCTGGTAATATAATATGAATATGGAGACAATATAAAAACATAAGATCTAACTGTCATTACTGAGAGTACAACCAGCCTTTTCTGCCTACTCCTCTGAGTCTTTTTCCTATTCAATGCAAGATTTTTTATAACAGGAAGATTTGTTTTAATTTTTTGCCCCTGATGCTTTGACTCTTTGCATGCAGCATTTCAAATTGCTTAGAGGTTGGCAGGAAAACACCATACACTAACCACACAGCGCCTGCTTATTTTTCAAAGGACACGCAAAGTTAACAGAAGCTAGATGTGTACATAGAGCAGGAGCAGAGGCAGCATGTTGTGACATATCTTTTCCTAGGCTCCTTGATATTAAAAAAAGTGTGCAGCTACTTACTACAGTCTCTGAGTAGGAATAGTTCTGCCAAACTTGAGAAAATATCCTATTGGAAGCTATTGTTTCTATACTCGGTTACTTTTTTTTTTTAAAGATTTTATTTTTTCCTTCCCCTCCCCAAAGCCCCCTGGTACATAGTTGTACATTCTTAGCTTTGGGTTACACTCAGTTTTATATCAAATTTCCAGAAACTTTTAAATCTATGCCCTTCCTTTAAAGGAAATGTTTCTCTGAAGATCCTGTTTCCCTGAAGTTCAGTCTTTCATTCTGATCCAATATATATGTTTCTGAATTATTATAAAGATTAGTTTGGTCCAAGAATAGCATCATAAATCTATTTCCCTTATATCCCCCTTTGACAAATTTAAGACTTATAAATTAATAGCTTCATTTTGAGCACCTCTGTACTGTAGTACCACATGTCCAGGTCACTGCATAGCATATCTCCTTTCACATAACTACCCTATACACCCAGTATTAACTAATTTATTTTCCTCTTGTATTATATTTCTCTTAATTTCCTTCTTGTATTATTTTCCACAAGTTTCTCCTTTAGCCACCATCTTCCTAACCACAAAGTCCAAACCTTAATTTGACTTCTCTTTTTCATTATGGTTTTACATCCAAGTTACTTATAAATCCTGATATTCCAGTCCTCAAATCTGTCTGTCTAGCCTGTGTTCTATTTTTATCTGCTCAAAAGGCTACCCAGCTAGTCCCTAAACTCCTCTTCTGGCAAATTCCTCTGAGTCTAAATGTGTATATAATATATAAATATATATATAACATATATGTGTATATAAATGTGTATATATAAACACATTATATATATATGTATATAATCTGTATAACTACACTGAATGTATTGAAACAAAATGCTGGTACTTCTATTCTCCTGCTAAAAAAAAAAAAAGAAAGAAAAAGAAAAGAATGCCCAGATTCATTAGACTAACATAAAAGATCCTCTAAGCCAAAATTCAATTTGACTTGCCTAATATTTCCCATTGTGCTGTTCAACATATGCACAATGCATTCCCAAATTCCTTTTGCTTGTTTTTTCTGTTTCCTTTCCTAGAATTTCTTTCCCTCCCTTTTGTCATAGCCAAATCATACACCTTCTCCACGGTCTACTTCCAAATGCTGTCTATGTGAACTGTTTAATAAACTTTCCTATTTCTCTCAATGCGCTCATCTAGTCCATCTATACTTCAACATTACTGATCATTTTTAATGTGGTTATAACTTACTTGTGCGTATAACTCACTTCCTACATTAGCTAACTGTCTGGT
Organism: Equus asinus; assembly: GCF_041296235.1. Classification (NCBI taxonomy): domain Eukaryota; kingdom Metazoa; phylum Chordata; class Mammalia; order Perissodactyla; family Equidae; genus Equus; species Equus asinus. The sequence goes on along the minus strand of NC_091792.1, from coordinate 116,409,097 downwards.
TCAACTTTACTTCTCCACAATAGGGAGTGTGCGTAACAGGCACGCAGGTACGGTATTAATTCAATGAGTAGTGATAGATTTATTTAACGGAGTCAAGATCCCACATCAGCCTATTTACTTCTCCCTGTATCCAGTCTATAGTATACTCTCTTTAAAGACAAAAATTATTTTATTTTATTAATTTATTCTGTGTGTGTATGTGGCATCCACTACACGGCAAGTGGTCTGCCTTCTGATAGATGCTCAGTGAATATTTGTGTAATCACTAAAATACCCCAATCTCTCAACTTCCTCCTTATAATGAAATATAGCGAGCTGAACACCCCATTATTGATGTTTTTACTAGCGTGAGACCATGTGAGATGAGTATTCTCTACAGTGAGAAATCTATTCTGGTTGATTAGGACAAGATTTCATTAGAATTTTGGTTGCCACACATATTACTAATTTATTTTCAAATTTTAAACAGCTAAAGTAGATGTGTGCAGGTGTCTGTGTGTGTGTGTGTATAAATAACTGTTAAGGAAGATGATCTCAACATTTTTCAAATGGTTACTGTTTTCAGACTAAAAGTAGAATTCTGGAGGTATCTCAATTTTATTTTGTAGTTTTTATTCCATCCTGTTGAGAATTATGTGTTTATGATTTTTTCACAACTGTTTCAGTTTATGTCATAATTAAATTTGAAAAGCATGCTTTCTATTTCTTCGTTCAAGAGAAATAGAACAGGACAGGTTCTATGATAGTTACTAGACAAAATAAGCCAGGCTGACGCTGATGTTTGAATACCATTTGAATGCCATAATTCACTATACCCAGTTTGCTTAACTATACTAACAAAACTAAAAATTATCACTCTCTTGCCTTACTCAATGTTATAATAACTACAAAAATATCAGGCAAACCAAACATCAGGCAATACTCTTTGAAACTTTCTAACTTGTATCTTTGTTTACTAATATGTCTGCAAATTGATCAATTAAATTAATTACTGTAGGAAGCAGATTAAGCATTTCATATAAATGTACCTATCCCAAAATATTTTCAGTATTATTTTTTAATATGAGAATAGTTTCTTTTTGTTAAATTAAAACACACACACACAGAGTTTGTCACAAGATGGCCAAGAAGAAAGAGAATAGGAAAAAAAATCACATTGTCAATAGTAAATGTAATATCTCTCAGATAACTATGCACATCTTATAAAATTTGTGTAGTTGAATATCGTCTGAAAGAAAGTGCAAAACTGAGCTTAGTTTTCTTATCTTGATATAAACAATCATGCTGGATCTTATGCTCAACTTAATATCACTAATGTGCAAAGTAATATGGATTTTTTTTTCTGAAATTAAATCAGTGAATGTTTATCAACAGGGAACACAGAAATGTAGATGGAAAAACTACCTTTTAAATGAAATGTATTTCATAATATATGTCAGCCCTAAGGTTGGTTTATGCTTTTTAGACATTCATTTGTTATTGCACAGAAATGAAACAGTATAAAGTAGTTATAAAGATCAATCTGCATCTTAAAACATCTTACACTTTTATTTCTCTTTGCAAGACAATGCAACACTTTTCACATCTTTTAATAGTATTATCTAAACTGCTGGATTAGAGAAAATTCCAAATGTTGCTTTTCTACTTTGTATGCCTCATTGATGTGCTCACGTGTTGTGTTTGTTCTTCATCTGAAACTCTGCAAAAGGAGGACTGGGAAAAAAAAAAAAAAGTCCACCGTATTCATATAACTCAATTAATGTTAAGATTTCCAGAATCTTTTTTAACAAAACACCATCTGGGTCACCCATTAGAAGTGTCCAAACACATAATAATAATGAAGTTTCTCTTAGGAAGTGATTCGTTCACAAGAAATGAATACAGACTATACTTTGAAAATACAAACTTTTCTACAGTTTCTAAGAAGTTACCTTCTGGTCCACATATAATATGAATTTTAGAAGGAGGAAGAATGGGAGAAAAACCAAAAAAATATATTCTAGGACAATGATTTGAACTTTTTAACATCAATGCCAAGAAGCCTTTGTTTACTTGTAAACTCGCTTCTGATTTTTGGAATTAACTGTCTTAACATTGAAATTTCAGACAAAACTGCTCTTATGTGGTCAGCAAAAGTGACCTTTTAAATAAGGTCACCTTTTCTTTTCTTGGAGAAAATAATATTCCAAAGCAACCTGTGATTTGTGAATATGTTCAATGGAGAATTGACCTTACATGCTATAGATGTCTTCCAGTGTCTAGTACATTTGATTTGTGAAGCACGGACATAGTTTAGGGTTAGTTTTTATTTTCTCTATTTCTACTCTACTCTTCAAGGACTTTCTGTTTACTGTTGTTTGCTATCTACAGTTATGGTTTGATTTTGAATTTGCAGCATTGTGGCTGCCATTTTAAATTTTTTCCTTTGTGTTTTCTTGTTCAGGTACAAGCACATGATCTCTATTTTTCCCCATGTTTTTGGATACACCGGATGATAAATAGCATATAATGGTATTCACATAACATTGAAAACATCATCAGATTTCTGAATAACAAATACATGATTGCCTATGTTTGCCAAGCAAATATTTGAAAGAGAAAACAGCATGGTAAACCTACTAAAAATAAACATATATGCACACTAAAGAAAGAAAGAGAGAATTCAAATATGAGATTTGAACGTAAGTGCAGAGAAAAGAAATAAAGAAAGCAACTCAATTTTTTTGAAAGAAAGTGTTCTAGATTGAGAAACACTCAGATTTTCACAGATAAGTTAAAAAAAAAAGTCGGCATGTTAAGTTAAATAGTTCTTTTGTAGTTCTTACTACAATTTTAATTTCTACTCTGACTCCATAGTCACTTTGAAGTTTGCTTTTAATGTTTAAATGTATGGATTTCTCCTAAATATCCTTTGTAACTGAATATAAACTTTATTGACTTGTAGTCAGATAATGTGTTCTGAATATTATTAATTTTTTGAAAAAGATTTAATCTAGTTTTCTTCCCACAATGTGGTCAGTTTTCCTAAAAGTTCAAAAAATGCTTGGGGGAAAATATTGATTCCACGTTTATTTAGTATTATGTCCTATATGTGTCTTTTTTTCTTTTTTTAAGGAAGATTAGCCCTGAGCTAACATCTGCTGCCAATTCTCCTCTTTTTGCTGAGGAAGACTGACCCTGAGCTAACATCCATGCCCATCTTCCTCTACTATGTATGTGGGCCGCCTACCACAGCATGGCTTGATAAGAGGTGCCATGTCCGCACCCGGGATCCGAACCAGCGAACCTTGGGCCACCAAAGTGGAACATATGTTCTTAACTGCTGAGCCACAGGGCAGGTCCTATGTGTGTCTTTTAGATCAAGCTTATTTATACACTTTACTCTCCTCTGCTTTTATGAGTTTTGTATGTTTATTTCATTTGCTTAATCAATTATCAAAAGATTAATTTTTAAATCTCATACAATTGTAGTCAGTTTAAAGAAAATTTATTAACCAATGAATGCTTACTTTATGTATTTTGAGACTGTATGTTGCAGTAAATGTGATAATTATTATACCTTTCCAGGGAATTATACATTTTATTGATAAACAATGATGAATTTACTTCATACGACTAGGCATTGAGAGAGATTTTCTCTTGGAATATTGAGGATATCATTTCTTTCATCTCTACTATATCGTTGCCATTTTCTTGTAGAAGACGTGTTTTTCCTCTTGCTTTGGCTCTATTATTTTCTTTCTGTGTTTGGTGATGTACATGTCCTCTGGATACATTTAGTTGTGAAAATTCTTAAAATCATTCTTGCTTGGAATTTGTTAAAATTCTTGGATCTCAAGACTAGGGTCCTGAAAAATTGTCAGTCCTAAGCTCTTTGATTATTGACACTTTCCTCTTCTCTCTCATCTCCTTCTGGATCCTTGTTTTGAGCAGTCGATAGTCTCACTCCATCTTTCACGTATCTTATCTTATTTTTGCCTTCTTTTTGGATCTCTCTAGGCTGCATTCTGGATGTCAAAGACTGCAACACCTACTGAATAGCTGGGACCAGATATCTGAATTTATTATTTCTTTAATTAGAGTTATGCTGGACAAGTAAAATCTCACTGAGAAAGCAAAGTGTGGAGGTTCTGGAAGGCATTTGGGAGAAGCTATGTTAGCTACAGAGATGAGAGGAGGTTGCCATCAGCATAGAAGGATGTTCAGTGGATTGAGTACCTTGTAGATTTGCTGATCCTTAAAGGATGTGGCTGTCATTGATTGGTTGAACTTTCAGAAGCATGATCATTGAAACAAATAGATACTGATTGATTTGAGAGATTTAAAATCAGTTCTGGAATTTACCTGATGTTACAACTATAAACAATCAGTACCTTCCTGGGAGTATGAGGACCTTATGACAATCATGGATAATTACTCCTGATATATCACCTGTGGTTCACTGATCTTCTCTTCAACTCTGACTAATATGCTGTTTATTCCATACATTGAATTTGTAATTATTCCAATTATATTTTTCATATCCAGTAATTATGTTTGCTTTTTTCACATTTAATTTTCACCTGCTCATCTTTGACATTTTAATTTTATTCTTTACATGTACTACATGCAGATATTTTTGTTCTATGTGAAACAATTTCGTTATCTTAATCTTTCACGAGTCTGTTCACTTTCTGATTTTTGACCTTAAGCTTCTTGTTTTTCTTGGAAATTTATCTGAGGTAATACTTTAAAGCATGTTTTGAAGTAAAATTCTGCCAGGGGGGTTTACATAACTTATTAAAGTAGCCCAAAGATGACCCTGACTGAAATCATTTTAAATTCAATTCTTTACCTGAGATTTATTTTTTAATTACACAAGAAACATTGATTAAGAATGCAAATACGATAGTGAAAATTTGTAGTTATAAATTCTCAGGATCCTTTTCTTTGCCTTAACACAGTTCCAGGTTTTAGATAAGTTTGTTTGTTGTCCTCCTGGGAATATTGGGGTTTATTTCTCATACCCCATGGTTGCTATGTGAACTTTCGAATTCTCACTATTACATGGGGTTCCTGTAATATTCCCCAGCTTCAGTAGATGTTAGCTCTGTCTAGTGTTTCCTTTGTCTAATGCAGTTGCCCAGAGTTCAGCAGAAACTTACAGTGTTTAAGCTGGTTTTGATACTTTCTACCAGCCAAGAATCACAATTTCACTTATTTTAGATTCTTGAAAGTTTCTTTACATTTGCAACAGCCTAACAATGCATATGTTTGTGTCTATACCTATCTTTAGATTTATGTCAACCTCTCTACATATAGACATACCAACATGGATATAGGTAAATGTCGACATATACATATATATACACATAGAACATATATATTTATATCTATTTTTAAATATATAAATATTTAAAATTTCATCTTCATTTTTGTCTGTTATATCTCTTTCTTGTCTTTTAATATTTATTACTAATACCATAGCACCTAATATTTGGTGACTGCCTAATGTGTCCTAGCTTGATGCTAAGCAGTTAAGTACATTATCTTATTCAATACTCAAAACAGTTCTTTTAAGAAGATACTATTGTGATCTCCATTTTTAAATGAAGGAAATTAAGTTTTAGGAAGTTGAAAATCTGAAAGATCCCACATCAGATCATTTTCAGAGCTGAAATTTGGACTCAGTGTATCATCCACAGAAGTTCTAATAATTAAGCATGGTATATTTTGATTTTTAAATAATATGCTATTTTAATAATTAGATCAGTAAAGTACTTCCGTATAGCTGACATAAGAATCAAGGACCATGTGTCCTGTTGACAGAATTCCGTATGTTTCAGAATATGATTTAGTATGAATCTCCCTGTACCACAGTGGTTCTAACTATAAATGAGGAAGCAAATATGTGTACATTCTTTCATAGGTAAATTGGGGATTTATTTGTTAATTGGCTTTGAGATCCTAGTATTAAAGGTTTAAGTACTATCTTTATTAAGGATAAAACCTAATTAAAGTTTTAATCTCAAATAATCTTAGTATTCAAGGATGTCTCCTAAATTTATGTAATGGCTAATTGAGATAAACTGCCTCTTTACAGTCACACACCCCTCTCCTGTCACCTTTTCCCTTCTATGATTTTCATTCCAATTTCTGTCATCAGTCAGTGGCACACTCCTTATTCTTTGGGTGGAATATCACAAATAAAGTTTCCAATATTTGGATAAATAATGACTATATTTTATTTCCAATGGGTACAATGTGCCTATGTCATAAGGATTCCTCAAGCAAAACTCAGAAATCCTAGTCTAATGAATAGTTGAAGTGTGGAGGAGAAAGAGTGTATAGTTTCATTTAAGAAATTATCATTGGTATAGAGAAATCAAAACAATCCATAACATGGTTCCAGATATACTCTGGTCTTTCACTACACTGCTGTTTAACGCATATGAGTTTGGAGAGTGATACAGATTTGGTACTGGCCTTGATCTAGATGAAGAAATTAAAATCTATATACTAGGCTTTTCTCTTTTCTCAAAGAAGTTCAACTGACTGTGGAAAAGCACCCATTTTCTAGACAATGGCTATGTCACTTAAGGTATTGTACAATTGCAGAAGTCTAAATTAAAGTGTCTTTCTAATGCACTTTTATTAAATAAGATAATTAGTAAAGAATGTATTATAAATATTACCAAAAGGAAATACCCACTATATATACATATATGCATGTATTTATCCCAGTTTCATTGTAGCAAAAAAAAAAACTCTATCAATTTTGTTTCCATCCTTCTGATAAAAATGGAGTTCCAAAATCAAAACTTATAGACCAACATTTATGAAAGACTGACAAGATATCTATATTATATAATATTGTAGATATTAAGAAAACAAAAATACAATACATTACCTTTGCTTCCAGTGTTCTTGTCACCTAATTTGGGAAAGTGTTAAATGAATATATAAACTCTTATACAAAGATTTTCTTTTTAAGTAAAGACTGTGATAACATCGTTGAAGAACTTGGAGGTTGAAGAACAGACACAACATTTCAGTCTGTGATGTTCTGTCAATACTATTTACAGCAAAAGGGAATTTGAGCTTGAGATTTAAAAATGGCTAGGATTTTTGCATACTACTCTGTTCTAGTCCTGGAATTAAAGGCTCCCTCTTAGAAATTAAGTTCTCCAGTGGACTCCTAGAACTTTCGTCTGGGTGTCCTTCTGTATTGTAGGGCACGTCAGCTCTAGTGGGCGTTCCTCTTCTGATTGTACCCCTAAGATATATTTTCTGAATGGTTGATTTTCACCAATATTTTATATTTCATTTGTAGGCTTTCTCTGATGAGCTTTTCTGGTGTTTATATCCTGTCCCTGGAAGCCAATGATTCAAATTCTCATTTAGACTCAGAACACGGATATATAAGTCTAATTGGCTATTGGATCTATCTACAAGATTTTCTCACACATGTCAAGTCAACATATTTAATGAAAAAAACCTGAAATATTTATTAGAAGAAGTAAAATCTTTGTGTTCTTTTGTTCGTTATCTTGTCATTGACATTGCTATCATCCATCTTCTTTCCCATATGAGAAAACTGAGATCTGCTCTGTCCTCATCCCTCCACCTCCATTCTCCATGTCCAATTGATCACCAAGTTTTATTGGTTAAATGCCCTTCATATTTCTGAATACTTATGCCCTTCTTCATTCCCACACCCACTGACATATCTTAGCGCCTTGACATTTCCATCTGGACTGTGGTAGTTCATTGTCTTTATCTCTTTTGTGGGACCCAACCCAATATATGGCTGCCCTCAGTGCTTTTGCTAATGTGATGTTTCTAATATAGAGATGTTTGTATTATCTGCCTGTGTAAAATTCTTCAAAAACACTCCATCACCTGTGGGATTTTCATGATTTGTCTCCAACTGCCTGTAGTTTACCCCTCTTTAGTTTCTTGAGTGTATCTGTCTGCATTATCTGTCCATTTCCTTATGGTTTTTAGCCCCCCTTGCAAATATTCCCTATGACCTGCGACCTTTGAAAAATTATAATTTATTCTTTGTCAGATTAAGCATGCATTCCACTGTTAGTTCCTCTCAATATTTTTGCTTAGACTGTAGTTTTCAATTAGACCTTAGATATGATGGGATTATAGAATTTATCTGTTTGCATGTCCTTCACTATGTGCTTGTGGCACTGAGAATATGCTTTTTTTTCTATGCCAAACACGTAGCAAAAGTGTCTGGCACATTTTCTAAGACATACATGAATGCCAAACATGTAGCTAAGTATTTATCATCTACTCACTGAATTAATTTGTTAATCAATTGATGATACTGAAAGTGACTACATTAAATAGTCCATAGACTACAGGGCAATACAGGTAAATTTTACAGGTAAAAACTAAACTTGGATTTGGGCTGAGGCAAACCCCAGATACTGGAGAAGCTGAATCAATTGCTAAAGGTGACCTGAAAATGCTTCAGACACTAGGCAAAGTTATCAGAATGGTAAGATCAAACAGTTCTCCGGGAGTTATACCTGGTAGGTTAGTGGAAGCTAGAACAGGGAAAGAGGTCTAATGTGGAAAGCCACAGAAATGCCCAGATGAGAGTTTGGATCCTCCTATCCATGTTTAGCATGACTAACCTGCAGCCAGATGCTGAATAGTTTAGCTAGGGCTGATCACTGCAAGCTCTATCATGTATCCACATAAATAGATGGAATTGAGAAAACCTCTCTTGACACTGTAGTGGGAAAAGTAATGATGTGTGTGTGGTTGCTGGTTGTGGGGCCAGGCAGAAGAGGCAGTGCTTATTAGGAGATCAGATTTTTGAATTGGGCTAAAAAAGGGTAAAGTTTACTTCAAGTTAGAGATCTCACCCACACACGGGTCTCATTCCTGGGTGTTCCAATTAAGAAGAGACTTTATTAGGCACTGGGTTCTAGTTAGGAAAAAACTAGGTACATTCCTTTACCCATACACTTTCTGTCAACATGGAAAAGATAGTCAATAATACATTAACGTACATTGGTATAGTTTTGATTACAAAAATGATTATAATTAAAGACTGGAAAAAATACCGCTGTATTATGAGAAATAATGATAAAAGATGTCTAATTAATATGGAAGATTAAGGAGGTACAAGAAAGGAATATTCATGCTGAAATCTAAGAACAAATACTCAGATGAAAGAGGAGAGATGAATGCTAGTGCAAAGGATAGATAGTGTTCTGAGATGAAAAAAAAGCTGAGGGATCTACAGAAACTCAGTGCAGGTGGAATGTTGAAGGCTATGGCATGGGCTGCATTAGATACAGCTAGAAGAGTAGGCAGGGGTCAGTGAGGTATGGCCCCTGATCATAAGCCATGCCACATCTATGCATCTTTCTTCCTTCTATTCCTTTTTCTCAAAACTTTAAATCAGTGAATGATTCTCTTCTATTTAGAAATTCTTTGATTGAATATACTACACAAAATGTATATGTATGAACCACTGGGACTTTTGGCCAACATGGTAGCAGATGGGAAAAGGGCCAGGGATAAGGGACTAAAGTAAACTCACATGAACTACAGTTTCATAATGGATGAAGCCACTGTTACCCACCAAAACCAGAGGGAGAAGCTCTCTGTCTCTTAAGCTTTATCCTCTATTCAGATATTTAGAAATATGCATATGTAAATACTCCTACATATGTATTTAATCTTTATTTATTTGAAATAAATTTATTGTAACTGTAGTCGTCCCTTCAAGCCTAAGCATTGAACCCCTGGATTATCATTCAGCCCATATTTTCCTAAATCTGGGACAGCTCCTCTTCAACTAGGATAGTGTGTAGGCCTTGCTCAAACCCAAAAACAATAGAATTAAGTCAAAACTCTTGCAGGGCATCTAGCCTAATTCTCTTAATTCACAAAAGAGGAAACTGAAACCTTAAAGTAATCATATCTCCAAGCGCCTTGGAAAGTAAACATCAGATTTAACACACATGCCCAATTTTTGCAGTGGATAAAACTTTCCAGGAGGACAAGAAAGGAAAATAGAATGAGAAGTTGAGATACACTATGATAAAAACACTGAAGTCATAAAAGTTTTCTTTTCATCCTAACATCCACTGTGGGATAAATTCTTGTTTTCTGTTGGGCTAGGTTGAAGACTTTACCTTGAGTTTGGAGAACTTTTCAGACTTTATTATATGTACCTTGATTGAGCTCCTAAATCATAATCCTTTCTTTTCTTCTGATCGCCAATAAATTTGATTACTTTTCTTTTTTCTGGAGTACTGGGACCTTGATTAATAGCTACATTTATTATGTAGCTAGAATTCACCTTGTAAGTAAAAAAGGATGATAATTTACTACTAATTAAAAGAAACTTTGTTAATAAATAATGAAATTTTTGCTGCTAATTGCTAGAAACAAGACTATCAAAAGTTGCTCACACCTCTTTGTTGATGAATTTCTCTGCATGCAATTATAGCTATTTACAGTCAGATGCTAAACCTCTCAACCTAATGATGCTGTTTATTACAGAAAGTCATTTAATAAGTAGATGTTAACTGTGTCCCTGACACAAAAGACTTCACAAGAAAAAATTATTCTTTTGCTGTTCTTGACCACTGAAGTACTTTCTGCTCAAGTAATTAACATGACCCTATCCAAATTAAGATGGCTACTTGAAGAATTTTTATTTTGCTGAGTATAAATTCTACATTATTTAATATGTAAAATTTCATGCATGTGTTGTCTTATGGCTAAGTTTAGTATTGTTCTGTTTCGTACTTAACACAATATATTTATTAAAGTGCCTTTTAAATGGATATGCAAAAGCATTTTAAACTTGGTGTGCCAAAGCAGGAGAAGTCATTATTTAAAGCACTATGACAATGAACATTATAACTCTAAAAGCTTTGTATTTGTTTTAAAGTGTAGTAGAATTACAAACACACATGCACGTAAAATATGATTGAGCTGCAAAGAAGTATCATTAAAAAGGTAAACACCATGGTACAGCAAAAGATCATGTATAAATTCAGCCTTAGTGTATGCACTTTTGACTTTTTATGTTTGAGTGTTTGGCTCATATGGATATCTGTTTTTAGAAGTTGCTATAATAATGCATTAACTGAAAGTGTTAGTGAAATATGATAAATATACCATATATTGTTTGTCAAAAAAAAAACACTAATGTTTTTGGGTACATAGCAAAATGAAAATATAGATTGTAGGTAGATAGATCAATGACAGGTAGGTAGATTGATGATCAACAGATGATAGATGGATGATCAACAGACAGACTGATGGATGATTGGCAGACAGACAGATGGAGATAGAAAGAGGATAGATAGATGGAAGATAGATGATGAAAGATAGATAAATGAAGGATAGATGGCAAATGGAGGATAGATCATAGATGGAGGATAGATAGATGACATAGATGACAGATAGAAAGATGATAGACGATAGATGATAGAGTGACTGTTAGATGATAGAAGGTAGATGATGGAGGATAGATAGATGATGGAGAATAGACAGATGAAAGATAGATGACAGATGGATAGATGAGAAATAGATAGATGACAGATAGATGATAGATGACAGAAAGACAGATGACAGGTGAGAGACGAGAGAGGACAGATGACAGATGATAGATGACCGATAGATAGATAGATGATAGAGGATGGATGGAGAGAGGAGGAATGGATAGATAGGGGATGGATGGATGGATAGATAGATAGATAGAATCTAACGCTTCTCACCAAAAGATTGCCTCATTCAGCTATCCAATAGTTAAAAGACTGTTGTCTCCCCAGTTCCATAGTTGAATCTTCATTTATTATGGTATTTCTCTGTTACCTGCTGACTCTTGCAAGGAAACTGAATTGCCCCATATTCCTTGTCCACCTGAGTTGGAAGGGACCACTTTCTTTACTTAGTTTTCATAATAATTAGAGAAAATCTTGTGCTCTAATTCCTCAAAGTTCAGGCTTTAAGCATAAACTTCATTATTTGTATATCAAAATCTGTGGCTAGATTTTTTCTGAGGTACCAAAATTGGTGTCAGGCTGTGATTCCAGGAAGTACACCTCTCTTCAACAAAGTTCTTTCAGTGTCTGCTACACCAAGGCTTGATTTCTTTCATCTTCCTCTTTGGGATGAAATCTGTATTGTGATGTTAATGGAGATAGTTCCATCAGAGAACAACAGTAAAATTCAATATGCATAATATGGAATAGATTTCCTGATAGGCAAAGGTGACTTCCGATTTCACGTTAGCCAACATTCTTCTTTAAGATTATAGATTGAGATTTTTTCAGTTTACTATTGTAGGTGGAGATGAACAGAAAACTATAACACCTGCATCTTTAGTAGATTAAGCCAGACCTCTCAGAGTACTAGCTAGTAGTCTACATTTTTTCCTTCCTATTCCAGTTAAGCATAGAGTAGAATATTCTGTTCTCTCTTGTCTTCCCTCTAACAGATTTATTGTCCCAGCAAGTATAATTCAGTGAATGTTTCTTCTCTAAGATTTAGGACCCCAACATTTCAGAATCTTGAACTACTAGGACAGCGAATGACATCTTCTCTAGAAGATGTAAGCATAAAAATATTGCTTTCAACACGTAGACTATAATAAATGATAATAATTTCTAGGCTATTACAGCAGATGCCAAGTTCATTTCCTTGACTACTCTAACACCTTTTCTATCAGTTTCAGACTTTAATGTATGTATGACAAAGATATGGCTTCTAGCTCAGCTTCATCCTGCTCAAAAGTATTACTGATCCCCATTGCTTGCCAAGGATATTTAGAAGTGCTTAATTTATCACTCAAGGTACCTCCAATGGTGCAATCTTAGCTAATACTAGAAAGCACGATTTTTATGCAATCTGCACAGAAGCATGTTTGTGTCCAGTAATATGAAACAATTTAGTACTACCGGAAGGAACATCAAAAAAGAGAGTTTAATGAGCTCGGTGATAGTGTTAAGATTTCTACAGAGGAAATAATTAAAACATGAGTAGTAGACTGGCGTGTCAGAGAAGTCTGGGGAAAGACATTGACTAAAAAGTTACGACAAAATCTAGGAACTGAATCTCAAAATGAGAATGACTTGAAATTTCAATAGGAGAGAGATGGGTAAAGACAAAAAGAAGATTCTGTGGTCAGAGAAAACAGTTTAGAAGCTGATAATTTCAACATGTCAATTCCTAATAGAGACTCAATACATGGTACAACTTTATGAGTGGCTAAATGGAAATGAAGATAAAGATTATTTGAGTTTAAATTGTCAAGTAACTGTAAGGTGAGGATACTGTAATGATCCTCTAAGAAAATATAGATGCTATTAACTTGAAGAGATGTAGTTCAAATTTAATGGGTTAAACGTAAATAATGACAATGAAACCTAGATACAAAGTTCATGGAAGGAACGAGGTAGAAGTGAGAAATGAGAGCTCTGTGCAATCTAATTTTAACTTCTCATTTGAATGCTCAGGTTTATCGAGCTGAGGTTACATCTCAATCAACTCTCATGTTGTACTTAATCAAATATGAAAACATTAGAAATCATACATCTTTTATGAAAAATAAATTGAAGATTTCTTTTAATCTCTCCATGGATTCTTTTTGAAAGAAATTGTGATAGTTGTGACTCTTCTCTGGGAAATGACAGAATATATACTAATATTCAGGTTTCTATCTGAAAAAGGACAAGTGTGACTATAATTGTTGAAATTAAAGAGATTACAAAGGATGTGCTGTGTGCATATATGTGCATGTGCATATATGTATGTCTTAGAAGAGTAAACAACAGGGTTTAAGTAGAAGATTAGAGTGAGAAAATAGGAATTTAGTAACCTACTTTATATATTTGCACACAATTTATAAATAATTTTTTGAAGAAAATTATATTTATAAATTCCAAAGCAAAAACAATAGTATTTATACCAAAAATTATGGATGGTTGTAGGTGAATATCTCTCTATTTCATCCCCCAAAAGATCAAAAACAAAAGAAATTGGTATAAAATAAAATAAATAATAAAAAGTCAAGCATAGACTTTTGCAGCATTTCTGTAGATGATATTTTGTGTCCTAACAAATCAAGTAAAAGAAGCTTAATGTAAGACTGACCACTACTTCTTGCCAATAGTCTAGGCTCTTTGCTTAGCGGAGTGTTTAGAGTCCTTGAACACCTCTGGATGGTGTTCAGCATATCCTTAAAACTGAGTGGGAAAATGCATCTATACGTTTACTGTACTTACACTAAAATTTAGCATTTCCATCAATGATGTATGTGTGAAATAACATAATATACCTGGAATGTAATATAGCAATACTTGGAATTTTGCCTACAATAGAATTTATGGATATTTTTCTGGGCATATTATACTTGTTGAAGACACTTTAAAATAAATTTAGGCTCACAATTACTTAAAAATTCCAGCAGTTATTTGATACTCTCCTAGATTATTTTGTTGAATGAGTTAATAGATAATGAGTTATTAGTTAATGATGAATTAATTGATGTGTCAGGTTGGATTCCTTGGGAGGCAGATATCGGAAGAGAATTAAGAGTACAAAAAAATTATTAGAGGAAATGCCTGTGAAGAGAGAAAAGCAAAAGTAGGGAGATTAGGCTGTGATACTGATCTAAAACTTGTGAAAGGAGACAAGGAAGGAAGGAGGAATGGTAGGAAGAGCCTCAGACTGCAGGGCACCTCTAAGAAAGTCTGGGCCATGAGAAGACCCATGAGAAACCACAGTGCAAGGATTGCTGTTGGAGGAATATCATGTTGGGTAGGCTTCTCCCAAATTTATACCTCTGCTGTGATCAGTTATTGCCTGAGAGAAGCCCAGTGGATCCTGAAGGTGAGACAACTGGAGACTCTGAGCCAATTGTGCTCCTCACAGCAGATTCTCTCCTGAATGGAGAAATCTAAGTGGTGCACTTCAATGACTTCCACAATAAATATATCACTAACTCTCCCTGTATTTTGATAATTGTATCTAAATACATTTGTTTCTTTTATAGTCCCATGAATTGCTTATCATACATCTAAAAACCTTATTCTGAGATTTCCAAAGGCTTTCCTTGACAACTGCCAAAGGGTCCATGGTTGAAAAAATGTTATGAACCCTTCACCTAGAAAAGACATAAATGGGTAGGACATCAAGCCAAATTTCATGCTGTAATATCAAGTTTCCCTAAACGTTTACTCATACATCAATCTGCTAGTAATACATTAGGTTGAATTGAATAATCTGCCTGAATCGTGTGGCTCAAAGAACTTGCGTGAAATTTTCTGTTGACTTCTGCTTATAACTGTGGCCCAGATCTCTTACAAGAATACCTTCTGTGAGATTTCAGGAAAATCTGTATTTGGCTCCAGAAAAAGTTATTTCAAATATGGGCATTTTTAAGAACTATTTTAGAGAGTGCCATCTCTGTTGCTGATCTCTATAAATTGTCTATTAACATAGATTATGGCATATAACATACAATAGGTCACTCAAATCCTTTCTGTGATGGCTAATTTTATGTGTCAACTTGACCGAGCCACAGGGTACCAAGATATTTGGTTAAACATTATTCTGTGTGTCTGTGAGGGTGTTTCTGGATGAGATTAACTTTTGAACTGGTGGACTGAGTAAGGCAGATTGCTCTTCTCAGTGTGGGTGGCCCTCACCCAATTAAATGTCTAAATAGAGCAAAATGGTGGAGGAATGGAGAATTTTCTCTCTCACTGACTGTCTTTGAGCTGGGACATCAGTCCTCTGCCTTTGGACTCAGACCTGGACTGGAACTTACACCGTCAGCTCTCCTGCTTCTCAGCCTTTGAGACTCAGACTAGAACTATACCATTGGCTCTCCTGGGTCTCCTGCTTGCTGACTGAAGATCTTGGGACTTCTCAGCCTCCATAATTATGTGAGTCAATTTCTTATAATAAATCTCTCCCTTTCTCCATATATATATATATATATAGTTATAGGGGACTATATATAGCCTGTCTATCTATCTGGAGAGAGAGAAGGGAGCCTATTTGCTCTGTTTCTCTGGAGAGCCCTAACTAATACACTTTCTTTCAGTCAGTGAGTAATAACATTTGGTGGGAAGTTCTCCTTTTGGACTTAGTAAATAGTTCATTAGATGATAGATTTGATGAAAAGCTGGGAGGGCATAACAGTATCAAAAGTGAGGAAAGAAGTCAGATTTCTCATCAACTCTGATTCACACATTTGGCCTGAGGAGTTAAAAGGACTAAAAGAACTCGAAACTTGATCTTTGTTTAAAACAGATCAGTGTTTCCAGATTTACTGACCCAATTTTCCATAGATTCCAGCAACATCTATTTTGTCACCGTGGAAGAAAAAGGCTCCAGTGCTGAGAAGTTTTGTGCTAAGGACGTGATGAATGGAATACTCAAAGGCTAGCCCTGTCACCAGCAAGATAGATTTCTCAACGAACTGTGATATTTGGGATTTGGGTTTTCTTAGGGGGAAATTGGTTGGTGAGTAGAAATTCTCAATTTCAACATTTATTTCTCAGCTCTTTTTTCAGGGAGAATGCACAAAATCATTTCACGGAAATAGAAGAGTAATCATTTGACATAATATGAGGTTAAAGACTAAACTAAAGAAGGAACAAAGATAAAAACAGAACCTAAAAATTCTGGTTGTCTGAGTATCTTTGGAATCTTTTCTTACGATGTTTAAAGGCATATAAAAATGAAGAATATTAAATAAATAAGATTGTACAGATGATGCTGGGAAATGCCTGGGCAGTGGTATCCATCAGAGTAAATACTTAGACCCTTGCCTTTAGTCACACGGCTCTGGAGGTCACCATGCTTATTTGTCTACATCATAACCTTGAAATGAAGTAGATGAATAATCTTAGTTTGGAAGTCTCAGTGCAAGCATTTCTGGGGAGACTTCTGGGGAAGCAGTATATTGCCTCTAGGTATAATCCATCCTCTCATTATCTAGTCATTCATTTATTAATCTACTCATCAGTGTTCTAGTATCTGGAGATAGAGAGAAACAAGTATCCTGCCACTATAGAACTTGCCTAGTTCAGGGACAGACAGACTAAAAGTATATAGTCACATAAAGAAGCAAATTAACTAGAGATATATAGATAAGTGCTGTGAGGACAATGCATGCATAATGAAATAGATAATAAAGTAGGTTGCAAATTTCTAGTTTGGATGGTCAAGAATGGCTTGAGAGGTACAATTTTAGAAAAAATGTGACAGATTAAAAAGTGGACAACCATTAAAAAAACTAGGGGGAATTATTCTATGTAAATAAAATAGCATGGGTAACCATCAAGAAGGTGGAAACTCTTGGGCTGTTTTGAGAAACAAGAGACAGCAGTATTGCTAGACCACTCTAAATGAGGGAAAGATTATAAGTGAACATGTTGGAGAGATTTTCAGACACCAGAACATTTAGGGCATTAATACAAGATTGTAAATATTTTGGATGTTTTTCTAAAAGCAATGGGAAGCCACTGAAGGATTGTAGTTAGTGGAGTAACTAGAGCAAGTTAATTTTAAAAGATTCCTCTGATTCTGCATGGCATCAAGGGGATTAGCACCTATTATGGTATTTAACACTGACAAGAAGCTCAATATACATTTATTGAATGAATAAATGGTTTATGAATAAATTAATTGACAGTAATAGGGGATTGAGATAGAACATGGAGATTCCCTGGAAACAATGTCCTGGCTACATTTTGATCATATTATTTTGTCAGTATGCCTCACGCACTTTCTATATACCCTACATTGAGAATTCCACAGTAACTTAAAGATAGACACAGGGGAAGAAGAGAAACAGTCAGCTGGCCAGTAAATGCTTCCAATAAGCTTTATTATTCAACAACATTGCTATTGAGGACCATGCCAAAAGTGGGCAAATAAGAATACCCCTTAACTTTTGAAGCAGTAAGAGAAAAAGCCTCCATGTTTCTGTCCAACCTGATGTCCATCTTCATCCCACATCACAATCTGGTAGTGCTTGGATACAAGAAACCCATGTGCATGTGGAGACATCAGGAGAAGTTGGAACAAACACGAGAAGCAGTAGGATTTGGAAAATAAAAGCAGAATAAAAATGTGAGCCAAGAAGAATAAAATCAATTCTCTGGGAGAAACTGGCTAAGGGTTTTCACCATTTTCTCTGGAAGAAAGAATAAAAAATCATTTATATCAGAATTGCACTCCTTATATCTTCAGTCAACTGTATAGTAAAACGAGTATTTTTTTCTCATACTGTAATTTGAATTTTCCAGTCTCAACAATTTATTCTTATAAATTTCCAAATTAAAGAACTAAAATTCTTCATCCTCTCATTGCTCCATTTGTCCAATAAAGAAATATTTGTAGCATGGTAATGCACAGCAAATGGTGTTAGGATAGAAAGTAAACTAGTGAATAGTTGTAGATGCTGCCTCTGCCATTACAAGACTTCACAGTCTAAAGTTTTATACACTGTAAGATGCAGGTTCAATATAGTGTAATCAGCGTTATGATGGAATATACACAGAGCGTAATGTCTTCATAGGGAAGTATTTTAATCCAAACATATAGGATCAAATTATTCTTCCCAGTAGAACTGACATCTAAGTTAAATCCTCAAAGATTTAGCCAAATGAAGATAGAGAGGTGAGCACTATTGACATAAATAACTTGCAGAAAACTACACTATAAACAAATAACTTTGGAAAACTAGAAAACCAGTGTCTCACAAGAATGGATAATTATGTCTGGATGGAAAAATAGCATGTACTTCGTGGGATATGATGGCGGTGGAGTGAATTGTGTGGACAGAGGGAACGGATAATCCAAGTAAGGAGAGAAGAAACTTGGTTAACAGGAAAAGTCCTGATTTCCCAGGGCTTGTAAACTGTATTAACCTTCCCGTCCTTTGCCTAAATGCTATGTAAAACCACAGAAAGGTTTTAATCAGCAGTGTCACATAATTAAATATAATTTTTATGAGATTACTCTGGCTGCAATGTGGAGAATTTATCAGAGAATGATAAAATTGAAGACAAAGACCAAAGACATTTAGATTCAGTGATCCCTTTTTTGACTATTCCAGTTGAAAGCATCCTACCAAGAGAAGACATGTTGAAATAAACACTGCAGCACCTGATAAAATATACTAGTTGAAGAAAGCATATTTCTAGTGGGGCTCCTTTTTATGCGTATCCAAGACAAAAAATTTGCATCAGTTTTAAATCACTAAATTATATTCAAGACTGGATAATACAAATACTTAAATGAAATAAAGGGCAATTTGAATATTCAAAAAGCACCTTTTCGTGCTAAATTTGTGAGTTTACCATATATTATTATTGTACACAGATATTCTCTTTCCAAACTGTAGGTTCCTTTTGAGTTCTTTTAAAAAAGTGAGATTATTCTCCTATTCCGTCCAAAAAGGAATTCACATTACAACAGCATTTACCAGGAAGCAACAGAAAAATTCAAAATAACACATAGGGAAATAAAAGAAGAAAATCACAAACATGAGAATCACTGTAAGAGGCCAAGAAATGACTCAATGCACATTTGTAATGATGTGTATAAATGTCAAGGAAAGTTTTATAAAGAAAGCTCAAGACCTCAAAATTGTGTAAAGTGGAAAGAATCATTCTCGTCTTTGCTATCCAATAGCAGGTTCTATGATTCTCCTGTACCTAGACACATGTGAGATGCATGGAAAAGAACCTGACTTTCCCTTATGGCGTTATCTTTATCTAGCCCCTGAACCTATGATTTTAGAAAACATTGCACTATTCTTTTTCTTTGTAGCTCATATCATTTTGGTTTCAAAGTACCATCCCATAAATAGCAACATATTCAGAAAGCAATTTTTCATTATACATGATAGGTCTTTATGATGGTTGTACGCTTGACCCAATATTTCCTTTTCTAGGAGTTTTTCCTAAAAGAAAGAAAAAGAAATGTTTTAACACTATGAGCAATGTTTGTTGCACAGTTATTAATAAAAGATGAATGTGAATGAAAGAAATATTCCAAAGTAAGGTATCACTAAATATATTCATATACATCTATACAATGGACTATAAGGAAGTTTTGAAAAGTGAAGACAAAGTAATTTTAATGAAATCAAATATAACATTAAGTAAAAAAGCAAAACAAAAGCTGTGTATGAGTTTAATCTTAACTTATAAATGTGTATGCTATTTTAAAAATCTAATAAATGTTTAAACACACACATTTATACATCTCACACACACTCACTGAATTTGCATCCTAATCTATGAAAATCCTAATGGTTTTTGAGCTCTACAGATTAAGCCTAAACTGTTCTCTGCCTGCCTTATTAGTGCTTCCACTCCATGGTTTAAGATATAATACCTAGAAAGTTATTGTAGGCTTTTCATGCTTTACTCATGCATTGATATTATTTTGAAAAAGTATAAAGACATCTTAATCCTACTTTCCATGCCTGCCTACATGAGTCAATATTTATTAAAATTTTACGTCACCCGCTTCTATATTCTTTCTTTTCTGTTCTGCGCATGCCTCTCCTCTCCCTTATGCATACCTATCCTTTCTTCAGTTGTCTGAAACAAGTCATCCTTTCTGTGTCTGCTATTAATCATACTCTCCTAGTATATATATTTTTATTGAGGTATAATTAGCATATTATATTAGTTTCAGGTTTATAACATAAAACATTCAATATTTATATATATTGCAAACTGATCACCACAATGAGTCTACTAGACATTCAACCCCATACATGGTCATAATTTTTTTTTCTTGTGATGAGAACTTACAAGAAGTGCTCTCTTAGCAAATTTTAAATATGCAGTACAGTATTATTAACTTTAGTCACCCTGCTATGCATTTCACTTTTAAGATAAATTTTATTATGGTTTAGAATTACAGAGTCAGATCCAGAAATCTCATTCTCCAAACAATATAAAACCAAAGTATAGGAAAGAAGAATCATTATATTACATTACAGTTAGTGACATAGAAATTGATACCATTTGGGCCTAAACTATTCTGCTGAAAGTACAGAAAGGTTATCTAACTCCATGGTTGTGTTGCTCTCCTTGTCTTCTGAGTTCTATTGAACTAATATACACAGAAAAAACATTACTTGAGAAGGTAAAGAAATTTTTGTTTGAAGCAGGTCACTAACATCTAATCAAATTTTTGCTGTGTTGCCAAATTCTCATCATATGAAACAATTCAGGCACAAGATGCCATTATATTTACACTTAAAACTTATCTGTGTTTTTATGGATAAGATAAATGGCTCGAAAATTAAATGAGCTGGAAGTATGCGTCTAAAACCGAACACTTTTATTTCCTCTGAACTGTTTGACTGAAAAAGGTATTTCACTATCTATCTTCTCAAATACATTTGAATTTCTAAATCACTCTGTGAACTCTGCACCAAGCACTTGAAATACAAAAATATATAAGTTACAGATCTTATAATCAAGAAGACACTGTCTGGTTAGGACAACTTAGTCTCTGTTTTTGTTTTGTATTCCCAAGTTAGTCCATGTCCTAATTTTAATATAAGCTAAATTTGCTAAGTTTTCAAATTGTAGGATAATTAGCATTGAGAGTGGTATGTACAAGAACACATGAGAGAAAGCCTGCATGCATTTTTAAAAAGAACACTGTGCATGTTGAAGTTAATTTCGTATATGAAAACACACATATAAGCAGCCATACCAGTTATCTATATGTCCCTCACCCGTCTCTAGAAGTAAAGGCGTTGATGCTGTCTTATTGCTCTTTTCATATTATTTCTAAACTATAAGAAACTTGGAAGCATTTCATGTCTTTCAGTTTTCAAAACTCAATTACACCTTGTTCTTTCATGTGTTCCTTCAAATATTGCTCTCTTTCTTCTCCTGGTATTCTGACCATGCAGATCTCACAACTTTTGATACTGTTCCACATTTCTTGGATGTACTGTTCTATATTATAATTCTTTTTTTTTCCTCCTTGTGTTTCAATTTGGGACATTGCTATTGACCTATCTTAAAGTTCATTGATATTTTTTTTCCTCATTTGCTTCAGGTCTGCTGATGACCTGTCAAAGACATTCTTCATTTCTGTTACTTTGTTTTTCACTTCTAGTCATTGTTTTTGATTCTTTCTTGTAGTTTTCATCTCTATGCTGACATTTCCCACCTGCTTTTGCGTATTGTCTACTTTTTCCATTAGATCCTCTGTTGGGATCCCTAAGGCCACCTCAGATTTGATGATTCACCAGAAGGACACACAGGTCCTAGAAAAACTCATGTATGCATGGTTGTTGTTTAATACAGTGAAACAATACAGATTAAATCAGCAAAGGGAAAGGGCACATGAGGAGAAGTGCAGGAGCAACCAGGCACAAGCTTCCAGGTGTCCACTCCCAGTGCAGTTGCACAGACATATCTAATTCTTCTGCAATGATGTGGAACAACACATCACATATTGCTAACCAGGAAGCTCACTCTAGCCTTGGTGTCCAGGATTATTTATTGAGGATTAGTCACACAGGCAGGTAGCACCTGTGTGACTGACCTCAGCTACTCAGACTCCAGCCTTCCCGAACAAAAACAGGCATTCACCATATTAACTATCTAACCAAACTGCTACCACTTGGTCCAAGGCCTCAGGCAAACAAAAACACTCATATCAGGCAGAAGATTCCAAGGGCTCAGAGCTCATCTCCCAGCAGCCAGTCAAGGGCTAGTTCTAAAACAGGTCTTGTCTTGGGAATGTGAGAGTCGGAACAACCCAGATCTGATGATTTCATGTTTCGCTACACAGAGTCTTTAACATATTATTTATACTTATTTTAAATTACTTGCCTAATAATTTCAACATCTGAGTCATATCTAGATCTAGTTTTACTGACTACTTTGTCTCTTCCGTCTGTGTTTTTTCTTGCTTTTTGGCGTGCTTTGTAATAGTTGTATCTCTTTGGATATGCCTGACTCTCTAGATTTTGAGGGTATCAGTTTGCCCCAAAGCTTCAGTTCTCTGATGGATTCAAACATGTCATTGATCTTCAGTTATCACATATTTTTCTTGTTTTAAGGACAGGAGTAACAACTTCCAAAAATCTTTACATGTCACAAATAAAACCGGAAGCATGTTGATTTATTTCTTATAGAACAAATTAGTGTCAGTCCTAGAAACAGAGAAGGTAGCTTACTTAGAATCATAAATTGAAAAATAGTGATGAAAGGAGAATTATGAGTGCTGATGAACTGGTAGAGAAATAGATATGCAACACTGAAAATGGAATACTTCCTTTATACTAATCTTTAAGGGTTGGCTGATTTAGTTGAAAGAAAGCCTAATCAGCAAATTCAAATCAGAAAATAGCAGACTACACATTTTCAATGTTTAGAACAGATTAAGGATTGTTACTATTCAGCTACTAAATTCTTCGGGAACCAATTGACTCCAATGACATTTGTGTAAAGTGTAAATGGGTGAAAATCTATTTTTAAAAGTTAAATTTTAACCTATTATTTTTTTTTTACTTCTACACATTCTAAATTTTAACATCATTGTGTTGATTCTACTTAAAAGTATGACTTAAGCAGGAAGGGAAAATTCATTTATGCATCTGTATCCACCAGTGTTGAGCAGCAGAAGTGACAGTATTGAGATGTGGACAAGAAAAGAGCTCTCTCTTTTTTTTAAACTCTTCATTGGATTAGACGGCTATTTTTCCAATTTTCTCTTTATTTTGTGGTGCCAGAAGCATTCATGTTTGTACTGAGAAGTATGTTGAGTTTTCTTGCACCTGAGGCTTCCTAGCCGAGATTAAGAATCGCTACAAAGCTCTCCCCTTAGTGACTCTGTTTTGAGCACTCCTGAGAATGGTTAAGTACTAAGTCCTCCATAGAAGAACGATGACTTATTCACATGAAATAAAATGGCAGAATTGAAATTAATTAAGAAATGACAAATGTACCTTTAAAATTTATCCAGGTTGGTTATACTGTTGATTGAATTGCTTATCATATTGACTGGTGATGGTTGACAATAAGTATAATCATTAATATACTCAGTCTCCTAAATATTTTAAAATATGTAATAAAGGTAAATATGTAAGATGTACAAAGGATTATTAGGAACTTCAGTGCAACTAATAAGCATCTAATGTGCACATATGAGCAACAAACACAAACAGGGAAACATAAGTTTATTATTTTGCTGATAGTTGATGAAGGGCTGGTAAAGCCAGGTATTATACATTTGATCTTTCCTTAGGCTAGAGTGAGCATATTCCAGAAGACTGTAAAGTTTGCTGTTTTAGCAATGTAGCTGAAGAGAATCAATCAAAGAAACTTGTTGGCATGTGTGTATATGTGTGTGTGCGCGTCCACATGCAGACACCACAAAAGGTCTAGGGAGAATTACATTATTAACAAGTAAGGTTTAAAATAAATTAAAACTTAATTAATGTTTGCATTTTTAAAAATGTTGACAATGTATCATACTCTGTTTAATGTTGTGCTGAAACTGGCTTTAACTGGCTCACAATATCTGTTAAATTTCCAAGAATTTGCAAGCCAGTTGTTAAATTGTTGATAGCTTAAAATTGGCCGTGGTAGGAGGATTTACATAGAAATCAGCAAACAGCATAAATCAAGACTTTTTTTACCCTGAAACGTGGACTTACCGGTACACTACTACCCATTCTTTCCCTTTACCTTTTTGATTGAATAATTAGGTGACTACGAACTGAGAAGGCCTCTGTGTCACTTACTAAAGGTGAAGACAAGAGCCTAGTGAGAAATTGTTCAGTGGCCAAAATGCAACTGGCAATGTTATTTTCTTACTGGTTCCCATGCTCTTCCACATAGGCTGAAATGTACTCCTCATGTCCCTGGGCAGTGTTGGGATTAATCTTGAGCAGATGAATTATACATAGAATCCAGACTTTTCCTACTCTCTTTTCTTTTAAGCACAATTTGTATTCTCCTACCAATGTACAAAACTAGCATTTTAAAATGTCAGATAGCCGGGAACGTTTATATCCATAAGCCACGATAGTCACTATTACAATGTAAAACAGGTAATATGAGGGGTGTTAGCTTAAAAAATAAAATAAAATATATAAGTGCAATTAAGCAGAGAAATCTCAAAGAACTAATTTGTAGAACATCATTAGACATTAGACATGAGTAAAACAAGCCAGTCAATAGCATGCCTTTCCTATACATGTGGAAAGATTAGAAATAAATTGCCATTTTGAATGTACGAATTTCAAATCAGAACTAAAGGTAAAGCTTAGCTTCCTAGACAGTAGTTAGAATTTTAAAATTCTGACATTTTCATGTCAGTATCTATAAGCTGAAGCTTATAAAAATTTTCTCTATAACTGTAATTTTGAACATGTTTCATATCCAAATATATTTTTATTTGTGTTCCATGTTGTTAGACACACAAGGAAATTATTTAAATTTCTCCAGAGGGCTTGTGGTCAGGAATTGCCAAATTGTTTCAATTCCTGGAACCAAAATATTGTAAACCCTGTTAATTCCTCCTGTTTGAAAACTGGTGGCTGAGTCTTTCTTCTTCTTCTCTTCCTTTTTTGTTTGTTTGTTCATTAAGATGGAATTACAGAATGATCCATTTTAGATAATCAGAAATGAGTGCTATATGTCAAAACTTGATTGGTTCTTGCAGTTGAGGGAAAGGAAAAGATCAGCGATAAGCTTCTAAAGTTATTACCTTAGAAAATCAATTATCTACTGTGAGGTAACAACAGTGAACAGCTTTCTGGAAAGATGAGAGAGAAAGCAGTGAGAGAGGATTAATGGAGCAGTTAGCATAGTATCGATTAGGCCTCAAACTAGCAAATTTAAGTCTGGATCTTGCTAAAGAGGAGCAAAAGTCACTTTGCCCAAATAACAGTTTAATAACTGTTTCATGAAAATAACTTCGAGACATTGCATCATATTATGTGGTATCCACATAAGCTGGATAAATCAGACACACAAGGGCATGCATATATACACTGACAAAGAATATAAATGAGAAACATTCCAATGGCATCATTTAATTTTATTTTTCAGATTTTTATCTTCTCTTGATAATATGCTAATTATTGGGTGAAATATTAACAAGCCCTAATGTTCACTTTTAGGAGCTTAAACAGTGCAACAGGGACAAATAGATTGTTGTATAGACTTTAAAATACTGGGATTTTGAAACCTATGCTAGGAAGTTTATTTCCAGGGGGATGAAGGAAATGATAAATTTAAAAAAACAGAAAATTTGATTCAGCTGAACAATTTACTCTGCTTAAAAAATTTCTGACAGTCCTCCTGTATTTGGGGGAGTTGTATAAATTTTGGGTTTAAATTGATTCTCATTAGTCAAAATATCAAGAATGATCCTATTAACTAAATAAAACCTTGATACTGCTGTAAGTCACTAAAATACTAAAACTAAAAGCAAATTAAAAGAAATTGATGTGCATGTGTCTGTTGGTGTGTGTGTATGAGGTACTCTTTGCAATATATATGGTAGACAAAAATCATATAATAGACATAATAAAATCATTTGAATAAATAAAATACACAATACTCAGGAAACTGGTGGTCAAATATATGGAGAGAAACAAGAGTTTATGTTTTGATATTATACTTTTAGGAACAACTTGAAACTTTTAAATCTTATATGTTTTCCATTTTAATTTAAAAATGTTAATAAAGATAAAATACAAATTAGGATTTTATTCTATTTAGGTTTTCATATGTATATACATAATGGCTTTCAAATTTTTCAAAAATATGCTGTTTTATTCCAAAGATATCTCAATCTACATCTCCCTTTTTTTTTAACCTTAATGTTCTTTTCCTTGAGCTTCACTTTCAAAATCATACTCTCATGAATTGAAGGTAGAAACAAAGAAAATTTGATTGAAGGCAAATAGTTGCATTTCACATTACATTACTATAGTGGCCGGATAGAAATAATATTTATTTTAAAATAATGTACCACTACTGATAGTTATGAGTGAGCCTGAAAAAAGGGTTGTGCCTTCTAGTACTCTACACTCTACTTTGACTTGTTTTTATTTGGAATTTCTTTGCCAATCAATAATTTTCACTCTAGCATTTTAGTTTACATGTTATCAAATAAAAAAACTAAAGCCTTCTGGATAGATATACTGCAAAGAGTTAGTATTATAGTCACATTTATGTTTGTAGAACTTAGAGACAAATTCCTATTTAATATTTGAACTATGACCTCTTCATTGATAGAGTCGTAAAGCTTTATATAAGCTAGGTCTATGATAAGTAGTTTCACCATACACATTAGCTGTTTTAGAAGTTGTTTTTCAAATAAACCATCTGGCTACATGCTGTACAAGTATCCTAAGAGAAGAAAATATAGTTATATAGTAACAAATCAAGAAATGAATAAAGGGTTATAAGGAGTATGTTTCATGTTTTTTAAAATGCATATCTGTATAACTTGAGTTTTAGTAAGAAATTTTCCATTTTGTCTCAGCATTAAACTGATCCGATCAAAGACATATGCTATTTAAAAATTCTTAAATAAATCATTACTGAGTAGAATAAAAATCATAGAAAGCTCATTGGCAGTATTTATATTAAGCAAGTATAATTGTTCAAATGAATAGATGAATCAGCTTACCCCACGCTTAATTCATTTGCTTAATAAAAACAGATTGTATTATTCTTTGATCTACTTGATCACTAATTACAGTAGAATTAATTTCCTATGCTTGATTTATTGGAATTATAAGTTTACCTAGCATCGAGATGAACTGAATACATAGGTGAAATACAGAATATAAGAAAAAAATAATTAATTTTCAATATAAGGTGATGGCAACTCTTAGTTACCCGAAAGGAATAAAATCAAGAAAAATAAATGGTGTTGGGAAAACTGGACAGCCACACGCAAAAGAATGAAAGTAGACCATTCCCATACACCATGCACAGAAATCAACTCAAAATGGATTAAAGACTTGAATGTAAGACCCGAAACTATGAGACTTCTAGAAGAAAACATAGGCAGTACGCTCTATGACATTGGTCTGAGCAGCATAGTTTCAAGTCCCATGTCTGACCGGGCAAAGGAAACAAAAGAAAAAATGAACAAAAGGGACTACATCAAACTAAAAAGCTTCTGCACAGCAAAGGAAACCATCAACAAAAGGAAAAGACAACCTAACAATTGGGAGAAGATATTTGCAAACCACACATCAGATAAGGGGTTAATATCCAAAATACGCAAAGAACTCATACAGCTCAACAACAGTAAAACCAACAATCCAATTAGAAAATGGGCAAAAGATCTGAACGGAGATTTCTCCAAAGAAGATATACAGATGGCCAAGAGGCATATGAAAAGATGCTCAACATCATTAGCTATCAGGGAAATGCAAATCAAAATTACAATGAGGTATCACCTCACTCCAATCAGAATGGCTATAATTAACAAGACAGGATACGACAAATGTTGGAGAGGGTGTGGAGAGAAGGGAACCCTTGTTCACTGCTGGTGGCAGTGCTGCTGGTGCAGCCACTATGGAAAGCAGTTTGGAGTATCCTCAGAAAATTAAGGATAGATCTACCATATGATCCAGCTATTCCACTGCTGGGTATTTATCCAAAGAACTTGAAGACACAAAAGCATAAAGATACTGGTACCCCTATGTTCATTGCAGCATTATACACAATAGCCAAGAATTGGAAGCAACCTAGGTGCCTATCAAGGGACGAATGGATAAAGAAGGTGTGGTATTTATACACAATAGAATACTACTCAGCCGTAAGAAATGACAAAATCCAGCCATTTGTGACAACATGGATGGACCTTGAGGGTATTATGCTGAGTGAAATAAGTCAGAGGGAGAAAGTCAAATACCATATGATCTCACTCATAAGTAGAAGATAAAAACGACAAAAGAAAAAAAACACATAGCATTGGAGATTGGACTGGTGGTTACCTTTGGGGAAGCGGGGAGGGCAAAAGGGGTGATTAGGCTCACATGTGAGGGGATGCGCTATAATTAGCGTTCGGGTGGTGAACATGATGTAACGTATACAGAATTCGAAATATGATGTACATCCGAAAAAAATAAAAATTAAAAACAAGGGAAAAATCATATAAATGTCTAACGAAATTATAGAGTAACTCAACACTTGTATTATACTACCAGAATAACACAATTCAAAATATTTCTAATTGTCCCTAATCCAGGACCACTGCACCTTTTGAATGTGATTGCTAAGTCTTAAGCTTTACTTCCAGTAATGCTCAGATCTCGATGACAAGCTGAATTCTGTTTTGTTTTGTCTTGTTTCCCTATTCTCTTGTTTATTCATCTATTCAACAACTGTATTGAGCAGACCCTGCATTGAAATAGTGTTTTGAAAAAAGGTTTTATTATATCATTTTTTTTACAGAAAAAGAAATGCCACCTGATCACCAAAATTTATAATCTCAATATGAATTTTAGGCACCAGAAATGAAACAACATTCCTTTAGTAGTGTTCATTTAGGAGGAAACCAAAAAAAGAAAACAAAGAATGATTTTGAGTCATGTCTCCCAGTCTTAAAACATATTAATGTATTAAACAGAAGAATGAATATGAAAGTGGCAGGTTTGGATAGAGAGGGCATGATATGAAATAAGATTTGAACATAATGAGTTCAAGGTGATGGTAAAGCAACCAAATAGAAACATCATGAAGTGGAACTTTTTTTAATGACATGTTATCTGTTATGGAGTATTTCCTTTGTGAGGAGTGAATACTATACATTATGCAAATATTTGTGTTTTTTTCAGTATTTGGGGTAGATTGGAAATGTACTAGTTCAGAACTGGAACGAACCTTTTCAATTGAATTTATCTGTTTAATTATGTCTCTAGCAAACAGAAAAAATGCAAAAGTATTCTTGTTAATGAAGTTTTGGGCCTATATTCCCATGTACTGGGTTTTACCACTCATTCATGCAATTGTATCTGGGTATCTGTAAAATAGGGCTAAATGTATTCTTTTAAGACAGATGGGTGGCCAAGATAATCTAATGTGTTTCCTGTATTTGCAGCTCTTTCTCCATGTTGGCAACTGCATAAATGGAGAGAAAAGATTTCTTTCCTATTAGGTCTTCATTAGTTTTTAAGTGTAACGTTTAAGAAAAGAATAAGAGTTAAACCTGATTTGGAAAATTGTATCCTCTTCTCAATTAAAACAATCTGGAGTAACAATTGAATTTGACAAATATTCATGTGTTAAATTATAATTGGACTCTCACAGATGCTCTATCAGCTCTATTAACACCAGCCATTTGCATTTTGAGAGCATGAAATAAAATACACACATAATATACAATTCAGTGTTTCATAAAGTGTCAAAACAAAGGTTCATATTTCTATGTTCTAATTAGAGATGCAAAGCAGACAATTCATATCTTTTGTTATTTCATAGCAAACACTGGTATATTTAGCACTGGGAAACATCCCAGAGAGGCTACAAATTAAATTGAATGAGAGACAAATATATGTTTACAAAAACAAGAATGGTTGCCAAATAATGCATTTCTATAGCATATTTACAACTCAAACCCCATCATATAAATGAATCCCAAGAACAAGTCTCACAAATTAAAAAACTAGCAATTTTACCAACCAAATACTGATTAGTGCTTTTTAAAATATTGAACAATTTTGATAAATATTACTAAAAGAAACTTGAATTATTGCATATATATCTCTTTCTTAAAAGTTAATATTTTGCATTCAAAAGGATATAAATTAACAAATATTTTTATTTTTTATTAAGTATCTTTGATTTGATTCATACAGCCAAAAAGAAAGAGATTAATAATTGTTTGTATTATGAGCATTTTAATACTAATGCTCATGAGTCACTTCCCTATGAAAGCTAAACGTGTCCTCTTAGAATATTTCAGGAATGATCTGGTCAAACTAATTCAAACTATATTATTACTTGAGTCTAGACATTTTGTCAACAATTGCTTAATCACAATGTGCATGTAATTTTAGTGATACTCTGCTATATTGAGAAGGTAAATATTAAATATTTAACAGCTAAAAAATGCAGTAGGTGTTCTCTTATAATTTTTAAATTTGTAAAAGTAAACCAAAACAAAACAAAACAAAAATCTGGCATTTTTGAAAGGAAGAAAGCATTTACCAGCAGGGCTTTGACTCAAATGAATTGATACTTGGAATATTTAAGTATTTAGGATGAAAGATCTACTTGGGAATAGTATCTATAAGAGCTATGTGATACTATTTTGCCAAGCCAAGAATTCAAAGAAGCATACTTATAGCTTGTATTCATATGAAGCAAGATGCCAAGAAAGGCAAAGTGAAGCATAAGGAAGTCATGAAGTCATGAGGAAATTGGAATTGCAAAGGGCAAAAAATGTGAACCAAGGGGAAAGCAAGCTTCTGTCAGGAATGAGGTGAAGCATGCACCAAGAAGAAGGCGTAAAACCAATTATTTCAGGAGATAATAGAGCAAGAGCTACATTTCAAGGAAAGTGAATCAGTCCTGTGAACCTCTTTTGTTAACGTGTCTGTGTATCTCCTGGTTTTGCCTCAGCAGTCATTTGGCACAATATCCTCTCATTCTTTTGCTGTGAGAGTCAGTGGAAACTTCTCCTCTTCATGCTTGTTATGTGCATATTAATCATATGTCACATATGTATCATCTTATGCTAGAACTGTAGCCACGGAAGTCTAACTGTTCTTTAGGTAAGCCTATAATTTGACCAGAGAGACTTATCATTAGGAAGTAGAAACATATTACTTGGTTATAGATTTTTAAGTGCTGAACATTCAAATATGAATGGAGGTCTAGTTTCATTCTCTTGTTTGAAGGAATCACTGGTGTATATAATAGCGACCACGTAGAATTTGAAATTGCTGAGTAAGGGGATTGGATCCATTTTATGGTGGGGTAATATTTTTTTTTATTGTTTGTTTGTTTAAGTCTTTTGGAAAGAGGGTTTTGGGTGAATTGGGAAATTTGTGCTTCTAAGACAAAACTCCACCATGCTTGTTTTGAAGCCCAGGATGCATTAGTAACAATAGGAGAACACAAAGACCATTATAACTACCTTTTCATAAATGTGTATGCTCTGATAAATACTCCAGATCAACAAATCTCTAAGGGGGTGGAGTTTAGTACCTAGAAATACATTTTGTTCCTAGCGGTACAGTTGAAATCACTTGTGATCAATTTGTGTAGGAAGAAATACAAAAAAGGAGATAAATAGATTTAGGTCAAGTGGGAACAAGATTCCCCAGTGCTATCATGAAGTGTATTGGTTTTATGTACCAGACATTGGGGTAGACTAAACATGGAGACAATAATCAAACGGTGCTTGGGTTCTTGAAATTGTTTTTCCCCCTGAGGGTAGAGTGTGAGGAATGGCTTCTATTTAATGACGTAAGGAAGAGAATAAGCAAGAACTAATAGAAATTTAAAGTCCTACTGAAATAACAAATTTCTGAAAATTTTTACATTTAGTAGGTATACATCTCATTAAATTCAATATAACTTGACATATCACAACACATATAAAGGAGACAATCAAAGCATATGTGGCCATATTTACATTTTTTGGGGATTTAAACATAAAGTTGTCGGAGGTATAGTAAGAATAATTGCATTGGATTTTATATGATGACCCATGTTCTTGTTGTAAATGAAGTTACCTACTATTGTCTGAGTAGATTGTCCATCCCAATTTTTACAAGCAATAAAAAATAATATCCTAACACCTTTGAAACATAGTGTGCTAGTATGAGTCTAAAGGAATATGCAAAAAAAATTTAGTTGTTATAGGCTTCTAAAATATGCAATTTCCACTTATCTGCTTATCAGCTCAAAAATCAACATTGTGTCCATTAATCTCTTAGAAGGTTTAATTTAATTTATTAACAGCAAACTCCTGGGACGAGGTAGTACAGATATCAAATACTAGAGTAAATTGATAGTTGATCCTTATAGTAATGATATTGAAAAGGCTGTTGGTCACCAAAGACCTGGCATATTCCATTTATTTATTTGTTTGTTTATTTTGTGTGTATATGAATATGATTACATATTTATTTTTAATATATACCTATTCATTTAAAATCAGATTTTATTTTTTAGTTTTTCCAAGGCCTCTTTCTTTGTTCTATTATTATTGAAGTCTAATTGACATACAACATTACACTAGTTTCAGGTATATAACATAATGATTTAGTATTTGTATACATGGCAAAATGATGAGCACAATAAGTCGTGTTAACATCCGTCATCATATACAGTTACAGAATGCTTTTTTTCTTGTGATAAGAAGTTTTAAGATCTACTCTCTTAGCAACTTTCAAATATGCAATACAGAATTATTAGCTATAGTCACCATGTTATACTTTACATCTCCATGACTTATTTATTTTATAACTGAAAGTGTGTATTTTTTGACTTTGTTTACCCATTTTTTTCACTCCCCTAACCCCTGCCTCTGGCAACCACCAGTCTGTTTTCTATAAGTATGAAGTATTTTTGTTTTTTGTTACATGCCAGGAACTTTTTATTATTATTATTTTCTTGAGGTCATAATAGTTTATAACATTGTGAAATGTCAGTTGTACTTTATTATTTGTCGGTCACCATATATATATGTGCCCCTTTCTCCCTTATGCCCCTCCCCCAATCCCATTCCCCTCTGGTAACCTGTTCTCTTTGTCCATGTGTTTATCTTCCACAGATGAGTGAAATCATGCAGTGTTTATCTTTCTCTGTCTGGCTTATTTCACTTACAATACCCTCAAGGTCCATCCACGTTATTGCAAATGGGATGATTTTGTCTACTTTTATGGCTGAAAGATTTTCCATTGTATATATATATACCACATCTTCTTTATCCAATCATCAGTCCACGCGCACTTGGGTTGCTTCCACATCTTGGCTATTGTGAATAACGTCTCAATGACATAGGGGTGCATAAGTCTCTTTGAATTGTTGATTTCAAGTTCTTTGGATAAATATCCAGTAGTGAGATAGCTGGGTCATACGGTAGTTCAATTTTTAATTTTTTGAGAAATCTCCATACTGCTTTCCATAGTGGCTGCACCAGTTTACATTCCCAACGGCAGCATATGAGGATTCCCTTTTCTCTGCATCCTCTCCAACGTTTGTTGGTTTTTGTCTTGATGACTAAAGCCATTCTAAAAGGTGTAAGGTGCTATCTCGGTGTCGTTTTGGTTTACATTTCTCTAATGGTTAGTGTTGTCAAACGTCTTTTCATGTGCCTATTGGCTATCTATAAATCCTCTTTGGGAAAATGTCTGGTAAGATCGTCTGCCCGTTTTTTGATTGGATTGTTTATTTTATGTTGTCAAATTTTATGAGTTCTTAATATGTTTTGGAGATTAACCCTTTGTTGGATATAACATTTGCTAATATTTTCTGCAGCTTGGTAGGTTCTCTTTATGTTTTGTTCTTGGTTTCCTTTGCCTTGCAGAAGCTCTTTAGTCTGATGAAGTCCCATTTGTTTATTTTTTCTTTTGTTTCCCTTGCCTGAGTAGACGGTGTTCAAAAAGATGTTTCTAAGACTGATGTCAGAGTGTACTGCCTATATTTTCTTCTAGGAGTTTTAAGGTTTCACGTCTTACCTTCAAGTCTTTAATCCATTTTGAGTTAATTTTTATATTGTGAAAGATAGTGGTCTATTTTCATTGTTTTGCATGTGGCTGTCCAGTTTTCCCAAAATCATTTTTTAAAGAGACTTTCCTTTCTCCATTATACGTTCTTGGCTTGTTTGTCAAAGATTAGCTGTCCATAGATGTGTGGTTTTATTTCTGGGCTTTCAATTCTGTTCCCTTGATCTCTGTGTCTGTTTGTACCAGTCCCATGCTGTTTTGATTACTATAGCTTTGTAGTATATTTTGAAGTCAGGGATTGTGATGCCTCCAGCATTCTTCTTTTTTCTCAGGATTGCTTTAGCTATTCGGAGTCTTTCGTTGCCCCATATGAATTTTAGAATTCACTGTTCTATTTCTGTGAAGAATGTCATTGAGATTCTGATTGGGATTACATTGAATCTGTATATTGCTTTAGGTAGTATGGACATTTTAACTATGTTTATTCTTTGAATCCATGAGCATGGAATATCTTTCCATTTCTTTATGTCATCATTGAATTTCTTTTGATAATGTCTTATAGTTTTCATTGTATAGGTCTTTCACTTCCTTGGTTAAATTTATTCCCAGATATTTTATTCTTTTTACTGCAATTGTAAATGGGATTGTATTCTTGAGTTATTGTTGTTAGTTCATTGTTATAGTATAGAAATGCAAGTGATTTTTTTAAGTTGATTTTGTACCCTGCAACTTTGCTGTAGTTGTTGATTATTTCTCATAGTTTTCCAATAGGTTCTTTAGGATTTTCTATATGTATTATCACATCATCTGCAATGAGCTAGAGTTTCACTCCTTCCTTATAAATTTAGATACCTTTTATTTCTTTTTCTTGACTAATTGCTCTGCCCCAAACCTCCAGTACCATGTTGAATAATAGTGGCGAGAGTGGGCACTCTTGTCTTCTTCCTGTTCTCAGAGGGATGACTTTCTGTTTTTCCCCATTGAGTATGGTGTTAGCTGTGGGTTTGTAATATATGGCCTTTATTATGTTGAGGCACTTTCCTTCTATACCCATTTTGAGAGATTGTATCATAAATGGATGTTGGATATTGTCAAATGCTTTCTCAGCGTCTGTTGAAATTATCATGTGGTTTTTATTCTTCTTTAATGTGGTTTATCATGTTGATTGATTTGCAGATGTTGAACCATTCCTGGATACTTGGTATTAATCCCACTTGATCATGGTGTATGATCCTTTTAATATATTCGGTTGCCAGTATTTTGTTGAGGATATTTACATGTATGTTCATCAGCGATATTGGCCTGTAATTTTCCTTCTTTGTGTTGTCCTTGTCTGGCCTTGTAGAGTGAGTTAGGAAGTGTTCCATCTTTTTCAATTTTTTGGAAGAGTTTGAGAAGGATAGGTATTAAATCTTCTTTGACTGTTTGGCAGAATTCTCCAGAGAAGCCATCTGGTCTTGGACTTTTATTTTGGGGGAGGTTTTTGATTACTGTTTCAATGTCTTTACTTGTGGTTGGTCTATTCAGATTCCCTATTTCTTCTTGATTCAGTTTGGGGAGGTTGTATGAGTCTAAGAATTTATTTAATTCTTCTACATTGTCCAATTTGTTGGCATATAGTTTTTCATAGTATTCTCTTATACTCCTTTGTATTTCTTTTGTAATTTCTCCTCTTTAATTTCTAATTTTATTTATTTCAGCCTTCTCTCTTCTTTTCTTAGTGAGTCTAGCTAAGGGCTTGTTAATTTTGTTTATCTTCTCAAAGAACTGGCTCTTAGTTTCATTGATAATTCCTACTGTTTTTTGGTTTCTATGCCACTTATTTCTGCTCTAATTTTTATTATTTCCCTCCTGCTGCTGACTTTGGGCTTTGTTTGTTTTTCTTTTGCTAGTTCTGTTAGGTGTAGTTTAAGATTACTTATTTGAGATTTTTCTTGTTTGTTAAGGTTGTCCTGTGTTGCTATGAATTTCCCTCATAGGACCACTTTTGCTGCATCTCATATGAGTTGGTATGGTGCATTTTCATTTTCATTTGTCTCCAGATATTTTTTGATTTCTCCTTTAATTTCATCACTGATCCACTAGTTGTTCAGTAGCATGTTTTTCAGTCTCCACAATTTTGTCACTTTACCAGCTTTTTTCTTGTGTTTGCCTTTTAATTTCATAGCATTACGGTTGGAAAAGATGCTTGATGTGATTTCAATCTTCTGAAATTTACAGAGCCTTGCCTTGTTTCCCAATATATGATCTACCTTTGAGAATTTTCCATGTGCACTTGAGAAGAATGTGTATTATGCTGATTTTGGATGGAGTGTTCTATATATATCTATTAAGTCCCTCTGATCTAGTTTTTCATTTAATTGCATTACTTCCTTGTTGACTTTCTTTCTGGAAGATCTATCCATTGATGTAAGTGGGTTGTTGAGGTCTCTTACAATTATAGTGTTGCTGTTAATTTCTCCTTTTAGGTCCATTAATGGTTGCTTTGTGTACTTTGGTGCTCCTGAGTTAGGTGCACATATATTTATAAATGTTATGTCCTCTTGGTGGAGTGTCCCTTTTATCATTATATACTGCCCCTCTTTGTCTCTCATTCCCATTTTTATCTTGAAGTCTAGTTTGTCTGATCTAAGTATGGCAACATCTTTTTTCTTTTGTTTTCCATTAGCTTGGAATATCCTCTTCCATCCCTTCACTCTGAGCCTGTGTGTGTCTTTAGAGTTGAGATGTGTCTCCTGGAGACGGCATAATGTTGGGTCTTGTTTTTCAATCCATTCAGCCACTCTGTGTCTTTTGATTAGATGATTCAATCCATTTACATTTAAAGTGATTATTAATATATGAGAGCTTAATACTGCCATTTTATCACTTGTTTTCTGGTTGTTCTGTATTTCCTTTGTTTCTCTTCCTGTCTATTTCTGACTGCAAATTCAGTTTGGTGTTTCTCTGTGATGGTTTTCTCAGTTTTCTCTTTATTTATCATTTGTGTCTCTGTTCTGATTTTTTTGTTTAGTGATGAATGTGAGGTTTATATAAAAGATATTGTAGATGAGATAGTTCATTTTCTGATAGCCTCTTATTTCCTTAGTTTAAGCAGCTTCCATCCCTTACCTCTTCCCCATCTAAGTTATTGTTGTCACAACTCATTCCATTTTGTGTTGTAAGTTTGTGATTAAAATGCATTGATTATAGTTATTTTTGTTGCTCTCCTTCCTTTTACCTCTAATTTTACAATTAAGTTCTTGGTACTCTGTTGTGATAAAGAGCTGCAATTTTCTGATTTTGTCTATTTATCTCCTTGCTCAAAGCTTTGTAAACCTTTTCTTTTTTCAAGTATGAAGACCTTTTTGTTCGCTTATTTACGGGGTGTCTTGTGGCTATGAACTCCCTCAGCTTTTGTTTATCTAGGAAAGTTTTTATTTCTCCATTGTAAGTGAAAGTTAGCTACACTGGATAGAGTATTCATGGCTGAATGTTTTTGTCTTTCAGAATTTTGAATACATCATTGCACCCTCTCCTAGCCTGTAAGGTTTCTGCTGAGAAATCCACTGAAACCCTCATAAGCTTTGCTGGTTATTTTCTTCTGCCTTGCTGCCCTTAATATTTTTTCTTTCTCACTGACTTTTGCCAGTTTTACTAATATATGCCTTGGGAAGGTCTTTTTGCTTTGATGTTACTTGAGAGTTCTATTAGCTTTGTTTACATGTAATTCCAGCTCCTTCCCCAGGTTTGGAAAGTTCTCAGCTATTATTTCTTTGAACAAGCTCTCTGCTCCTTTCTCCTTCTCTTCTCTCTCTTGAAAACCTATAATCCTTACGTTGCATTTCCTAATTGAGTTGGATATTTCTTCAAGAATTTCTTCATTTCTTTTTAGTCTTACTTCTCATTTCTTCTCCATGTGCAGCATTTCTATATTTCTGTCCTTCAAATTACTGATTCTGTCCTCCAAAATATCAACTCTATTTTTTTAAAGACTCTAGGTTTTTTTTTTTCACTTATTGTGCTTTTCATCTGCAACCCTTGTGATTTCTTTTTTATACTTTCAATCTCTTTTGTGAAGAATTCACTGTGTTTGTTAATCTTATTCCTGAGATTGTGGAACTATCTTTTTGAGTTTTTGTAACTCATTGAGTTCCTTTATGATAGCTATTTTGAATTCTGTCATTTAGGTTGTAAATTTCTGTGACTTCAGGATTGATTTCTGGGTACTTGTCATTTTCCTTCTGGTCTGGAATTTTAATATACCCCTTCATGCTATTTGATGGTATAGAATTGTGCCATTGCATAGTGGTAGTATCTGGTTGCAGATTCCACCTGCCACCACTGGGAGAGGGCAAGAGCTGTGTCTTCTGAGCCTACTGTGACCCCTGGCAGATGTGTCTATCCATTGGAAGGTCTGCCAAAAGAGCCCATCTGCATTTGCCCAGTGGCCACTGCTGCTTTACCCACATATGTGCAGGTGCTCTGGTGGGGATCCTCTGTTCTGGCCAACTGGCTGAGCTGGTGACCCAAGGTGGGAGAGAGGAGAGTGGCACTTTCTTTTGTATGTGTGATTGTGTGTATCTCCACACTGCATTCACTGTCTGCCAGTTTGAACTGCTCAGCTTGGTGTGGGCACTCCTGTGATTCTTTAACTGCCTCAGTGTGGAAGATTACCACAGGCTGGCAGGCAACTCTGAGAGCACAAGTATTCCCCCGTGAGGGGTGTCTTTTTCCCCTTCTCCTCTCAGTATCATGTGCCAGCCACCAGCGAGGTCTTGTGCCCTAGATTGCTGCCACTCAGAGAAGGAGAGGAGATATCCTTTCCTCCTTCCACTGCCTCCACAGGGTGTCCAGCTCTCCCATCTTAAGACTCATGGCTGCATGGATCTCTCAGACACCTGTCATATTGTGTGAATGTCTTCTGTTGGTTTATGAATGTCCTTTTCATTGTATCTTAGTTGGGAGAGACTAAGGGAAGAGCTCACTCCACCATGATGCTGACATTACTGACCAGCAGCAAGCTTGTTTTTCGTAGATTCTACACATAAGTGATGTCGTATGGTATTTGTCTTTCTCTGTCTGATTTATTTCACTCAGCAAAATGCCCTCAAGTTTCATCCATATTGTTGCAAATGGCAAGATTTCATTCTTTTTGTTTTTTATTTTTTTTATTATTCTTTTTCAGCTTGAAGAAGATTGGCCTGAGCTAACATCTGTTGCCAACCTTCCTCTTTTTGTTTGAGGAAGATTGTCCCTGAGCTAACATTAGTGCCAATCTTCCTCCATTTTGTGTGTGGGATGCTGCCACAGCTTGGCTTGATCAGCAGTGCGTAGGTCTGTTTCTAGGATTCGAACCCACAAACCTCAGGCTGCCAAAGTGGAACATTTGAACTTAACAACTACACTACTGGGCTGATCCCAAGATTTCATTCTTTTTTATGGCTGAATAATATTCTATTCTATATATATACCACATTTTATTTTTCCATATCCTTCCTATTGTAAATGATGCTGCCATGGACATGGGGGTGCATATATCTTTTTGAGTTAGTTTCTTCATTTTCTTTGGATAGACAACTAGAAGCAGAATTGCTCAATCATATGGTAGTTCTTTTTTTTTTTTTTTTAAAGATTGGCCCCTGAGCTAACATCTGTTGTGAATCATTTTTCCCTTCTTCTCTCCCAAGCCTCCCAGTACATAGGTGTATATTGTAGTT
Source organism: Equus asinus (assembly GCF_041296235.1). Lineage (NCBI taxonomy): Eukaryota > Metazoa > Chordata > Mammalia > Perissodactyla > Equidae > Equus > Equus asinus. The sequence goes on along the minus strand of NC_091792.1, from coordinate 116,368,711 downwards.
GTAGGTCCTTCTGGTTGTACTACTATGTGGGACGCCACCTCAGCATGGCTGACAAGCATTGCCATGTCCATGCCCAGGATCCAAACTGGCAAAAGCCTGGGCTGCCAAAGCAGAGCACATGAACTTAACCACTTGGCTATGGGGCTGGCCCCTGGTAGTTCTCTTTTTAATATTTTCAGGAAACTCCAAACTGTTTTCCATCGTGGCTGCACCCATTTACACTCTTACAAACAGTGCACAAGTGTTCTCTTTGTTTCATATCCTCACTAACCCTTGTTATTTCTAGTCTTTTTGACTACCATTTACATTCCTACCAACAGTGTACAAAAGTTCTCTTTGTATCATATCCTCACTAACACTTGTTATTCCTAGTCTTTTTGATAAAAGCCATTCTAACAGCTGTGAGGTGATATCTCATTGTGATTTTGATCTGCATTTCCCTGATGATCAGTGATGTTGAGCATCTTATCATGTACCTGTTGGCCATCTGTATATCTTCTTTGGAAAAATGTCTGTTCAGATCCTCTGCCCATTATTACATCATATTGTTTTTTGCTGTTGAGTTGTGTGAGTTCATTACATATTTTGGATATCAACTCTTTATCAGATATATGATTTGCAAAGATTTTTCCCATATAGTAAGTTGCCTTTTCATTCTGTTGATGGATTACTTTGCTGTGTCAAAGCTTTTTAATTTGATGTAATCCCACTTTTCTTTTGCTTTTGCTGCCTTTGCATTTGGTGTCAAATCCAAAAAAGTCATCACCAAGACTGATGTCAAGGAGCTTACCACCTATGTTTTCTTCTAGGAGTTTTATGTTTTCAGGCCTTATGTTCAAGTCTTTAATCCATTTTACTTAATTTTTGTGTTTGGTGTAAGAGAGCGGTCTAGTTTAATTCTTCTGCTTGTGGCTGTTCAGTTGTTCCAACATCATGTATTGAAGAGACTGTCATTTCTTCATTGTATAGTCTTGGCTCTTTTATTTTAAATTAACTGATCATATATATGTGGGTTCATTTTGGAGCTCTCTATTCTGTCCCACTGATTGATGTGTCTGTTTTTACCCCAATACCATACTGTTTTGATTACTATAGAGTTGCAATGTAGTTTGAAATCAGGGAGTATGATGCCTACAGATTTTTCTTTTTCATGACTGCTTTGGCTCTGGGGTCTTTTGTGGTTCCACACAAGTTTTAGGATTATTTGTTCTATTTGTATTGTAAATGGGATTGTTTTCTTAATTTCTCTTCCTGATAGTTTATTATTAATGCATAGAAATGCAACTGATTTCTGTATATTGATTTTTGTATCCTGAAACTTTACTGAATTCATTTTAGTTCTAACAGTTTTTTGGTAGAGTCTTTAGGGTTCTCTATAAGTAATACCATGTCATCTTCAAATAGTGACAATTTACTTTCTCTTTTCCAATTTGGATGTTTTTTATCTTTTTTTGTCTAATTGCTGGCTAGGTCTTCTAAAACTATGTTTAATAAAAATGGTGAGAATGGTCATCCTTGTTTTATTCCTGATCTTAGAAGAAAGCTATGATGTTAGCTATGGGCTTGTCATATATAGCCATTATTATGTTGAAGTATGTTCCTTCTATACCCACTTTGTTGACAGCTTTTATAAATGGATGTTTAATTTTGTCAAATGCTTTTTCTGCATCTACTCAGATTATCGTAGGATTTTTAGCTCTCATTTTGTTAATGTGGTGTATCACATTGAATGATTTGTGGATGTTGAACTATGCTTTCATCCTTGGAGTAAATCCCACTTGATCACAGCGTATGATCCTTTGAATGTATTGTTGAATTTGGTTTGCTAATATTTTGTTTAGGATTTTACATCTGTTTATCAGGGGTATTGGCCTGCAATTTTCTTTTCTTGCAGTTTCCTTGTCTGGTTTCTGTATCAGGGTAATGCTAGCCTTGCAAAATGAGTTTGAAAATATTTCCACCTCTTTTAATTTTTGCAAGAAATTGAGAATGATTGGCTTTCTTTAAATGTTAAAATTTAACAGTAAAGCAATCTGGTCCTTCAGTTTATTTTATTGGGACATTTTTGATTATTCATTCAATCTCCTTAGTAGTAATCAGTTTGTTGAAATTTTTTATTTCTTCATGATTCACTCTTGTAGGTTGTATATTTCTAGGAATTCACCCATTTCTTCTAGATTGTCAAATTTATTGGCAATAATTATTCACAGTAGTCTATTATGATTTGTTGTATTTCTGTGCTATAAGTTGTAACATGTCGTCTTTCATTTCTAATTTTACTTATTTGAATTCTCTCTCATTTTTTCTTGATTGATCTAGCTAAAGGCCTATCAATTTTGTCTATCTTTTCAAAGAACCAGCTCTTAGTTTCATTGATCTTTTTAATTGTCTTTTTAGTCTTTATTTCATTTTTTTCCACAGTGATCTTTGTTATTTCCTACCTTCTACTAACTTTGAACTTTGTTTATTCTTCTTTTTATAGTTCTTTGAAGTGTAAAGTTAGGTTGTTTATTTGAGATTTTTCTTGTTTCTTGATGTAGGCATTTATTGCTATGAACTTCACTCTTAGAACTGTTTTTGCTGCAGCCCATAAGTTTTGGTATGTTGTATTTACATTTTCATTTTTCTCAAGGTATTTTTGATTTCTCTTTAGACCTCTTCCTTGACCCAATTCTTGTTCAGTAGCATGTTGTTTAACCTCCACGTATTTGGGAATTTTTCAGTTTTCTTCTTGTAATAGATTTCTACTTCCATACTATTCTGGTCAGAAAAGTACTTGATATGATTTCAATCTTCTTAAATTTATTAAGACTTGTTTTATGGCCTAACATATGATCTATCCTGATGAATGTTCCATGTGCACTTAAGAAGAATGTTTATTCTGTGGATCAAATGTTCTGTATATATCTGTTAAGTTCATCTGGTCTAATGTGTTGTTTAAGGCCAATGTTTTCTTATTGATTTCCTGGCAGGATGATCTATCATTGATGTAAGTAGGGCATTGAAGTCTCATACTATTATTGTATTGCTTTCTGGTTATTGGTCTATTAATATTGCCTTTATATATTTAGGTGTTCCTGTGCTGCTTGCTAAATATTTACAAATGTTTTGTCCTCTTGTTGGATTGACCTCTCTATCATTGCACAATAACCTTCTTTGTCTCTTATTACAGTCTTTGTTTTAAAGTTTATTTTATCTGTGCAAGTATAGCTACCTCAGCTTTCTTTTGGATTCCATATGCATGGAAAATCTTTTTCCATCCCTCACTTTCAGCCTGTGTATGTCCTTACATCTGAAGTGAGTCTCTTGTAGGAAGCATATAGACAGCTGTTGTTTTTTGATCCATTTAGCCATTCTTTCTGTGTCTTTTGATTGGAGAATTTAGTCCATTTACATTTGTCATTTTGTCAGTTGTTTTCTGGCAGTTTTGTAGCTCCTCTCTTTTTCTTTCTTCTTTGCTTACTCTCTTTGTTTTTGGCTTGATGGCTCTCTTTAGTGATATGCTTAGCTTCCTTTTACTGTCTTTCATCTATTTACTATAGGTTTTTGCTTTCTGGTTACCATGAGGCTTACATGTGAAACCTGTATTTATAATTGTCTATTTTAAATTGATAACAACTTAAGTTTAAATACCTTCTCAAGTTTTACATTTTTACTCCCTACCTTTGTTTTGTGTTTTTGATGTCACATTTTACATCCTCTGTATCCCTTAAATAATTATTATATTTATAGTTATGTACACTACTTTGGTGATTTTATCTTTATTCTAGTTTACTAAGTGGTTAATCCATGACCTCTACTATATATTAACCTTTACCAGTGAGATTTATACTTGCATATGTTTTATTATTCCTAATTAGCACCCTTCCTTTTCAGCTTAAAGAAATCCCTTTAACATCTCTTCTCAAGTTGATTTAGTGGTGATGAACTCCTTTTGCTTTTGTTTATCTGGAAATATCTTTATCTCTTTTTCAGTTCTGAATAACTTTTCCAGGTATTCTTAGTTGTAAGTTTTTTCTTTCAGCACCTTGATATTTTCTTTCTGATCTGCAAAGTTTCTGCTGAAAAATCTGCTGATGGTTTTATGGGAGGTTCCCTTGTGCATAGCAAATTGTTTTCCTCTTGCTGCTTTTAAGATTCTCTTCTTAACTTTTGACTATAATGTGTCTTGGTGTGTGTCTCTTTGGTTTCATCTTATTTGGAACTCTTTGGGCTTCCTGGATCTGGGTCTGTTTACTTCCACAGGTTTGTGAAGTTTTCAGCCATTATTTCTTCAAATAAGTTGTCTGCCCCCTTTGCTCTCTTTTTTCCTTTTGGAGCCCTTATAACATGAATTTTAGTCTGCTTGATGTTGCCTCATAAGTACTTTAAACTACCTTTATTTTATTTTTGTTGCTCTGGTTGCATTCCACTACCCTGTCTTGGAATTCACTGATTCTTTCTTCTGCTTTATCTAGTCTCCTGTTGAACCCCTCTAGTGTATTTTCCAGTTCAGTTATTGTATTCTTCAGCTCTGTGATTTCCAATTGGTACTTTCTTAGTTTTTCTTTCTCTTTATTGAAGTTATAACTGTGTTCTTCTATTTATCTCCCAAGTTCAGTGAGCATTTTTATAACCAGTACTTTTAACTCTTTATCAGGTAAATTACTTTTCTCTATTTCATTAAGGTTTTTTTGGGGGAGGTTTTATCTCATTCTTTCATTTGGAACACACTTCTTTGCTTTTCATTTTGCTTAACTCTCTGTGTTGTTTTTTATGCACTAGATAAAACAGCCACCTCTTCTAGTCTTGAAGTAAGAGATGAACCTTATTGTTTTACTCTGCCCTAGCTCTTGGTTATCTCTCAAACTTTTGTGATGGTCCAAGCAGCCTTTTTTATTTTTGATGGCTTCCAGTAGTTGAGGGTGTGCTAAGACCTATTAGTCCCCGAAAGGGGAGGATCTCAGTCATCACGGACATTCAGGCTGATTTGAAGCCAGACCTGAAGGCAACAGCTTTTGGAGCATGCAAATATATGCAGTCCTATGGAACTACAAGCTTAAGCCCCACTGGCCATGAGTGACAGGCAATATAGAGTTGTCCCCTTGGTGCGGTAGCAAAAGAATCAGGGCTCTGGACAAGTTTATAATCTCTTATCTGGGAAATAATGGGAAACACTAATGAGGCAGAGGGAGAGCATAAGGATGGTGTGTACCATCCTACATTCCCTGAAAGCACATCTGTAGGCCACTAGATGTGTGCCAATCCTAAAGTCTGCCTCTGAGGCTGTCACTCCAGGACAAGCAAATAGTCTTCTTCCACAGAACGAGTGGAGATGGATCTTAGTTAGCTGTCTGTTCAGTGCTCTGGGTGTGGTAGCCTTCCAAGAACTCTCTCTCTGATTGTTAGAGTCCTGTAAGAACCCAGAAACACAAGCCCCCCTGGCTACCAGAGCCAGGTGATCAAGGGGCATTCCCTGGGCAGCAGCCACAAAGACTGAGGCACTAGAATAAAAACCATGGCACCAGATGCATGTAAAGCCTCCCCTCCTGGAGATACTGGCTCTGTGGAGCATGGCAGGGAGAGTGCAAACAGGACACATTGAGGAAAAAGAAAAAAATAGTTGGCATCTGCTAGCTTTAGCTTGGCAGAGGGAGAGCACAAAAATGGCACCCACTAGCACTTTGATCCCTGGAGAGTATCCTAACAGCACCTGACCCTCCAGCCAACACTTTAAGATTAGCAAATGAATCTATTTCACATAAAGTCTGGGTGCTTTTTAAATACTGCTTCTGTACTAGGTCCTTGGGCAAGTGAGTCTGTGCTTTGAACCCTTTAAGAGGGATTTCTCAGCTCATACAACCCTTTGGGTCTTATTGGCAAGAGTCTTGTTGGTTTTCAAAACAAGATGTTTTGGGGGCTTGTCTCTCATGTATATGTCCTAAAAGTTGGGGTGTCTGAGGTGGGGTACAAACACTTGACTTCTCAGGGAGAAGCTTCAGGTTTGTGAGTTCCCTCCTGATTGTGGGTCACCATACTGGGGGTGGGGTTTACTGTGAGAGCACATCTCAGCCTCTCCTACTTCCCTTGATATGGCTCTTTTCCCATTTGCTGATTTTAAGGGAGCTGCTCAGCTGGATTTCAGGTCTTTTTCAGAGGAAATTGCTCCATATGTAGCTATAGATTTGATGTTTCTGTGGGAGGAGGTGAGTTTGAGATCTATCTACATCACCACCTTGGACTGCCTTTCTCCATTTATTTTCTTACAATTAGGACTGGAACTCCATAGCAGAGTTTAAATGCTAAATGAAGCACTCCCAGAAGATTGCGTCCAGAAACTTCTTTAGAGTTCAAATTTCAGACTTGGAGAAATAAGCAAATTTCCCCACAGAAATATGAAGCTTACGTGTAAGAGAATGGCACTATCATGTAGGAAATGATATTTATCCCATATATTGAGTTATGTACCATTCTCTAGGTTACAAACAATAACATAATTTCTCCCCTCAATATCTTACAGTCTGCGAGGCAACCCTGTTGTCAACCATTCTGTTGACTCACAGTTAAGGAAATCAAATAAGAATCTGACTTTCATGGTCTTAAGTCAGAAATGGTTTAGATTACAGTACATTACTTACATTTATTGGCCAGGCTTTTAAGTTAACTGTTCTATTTTATAATTTGCCATTCTGTTACCCTTCCTAATTTGCCACGTATGAACTATAGAGACCCACTCTTTTTCAGAGTGCTGCACTTTCTACTTGCAGCTTGTATGAATAAATAAACACTTGATGGACTCTATATAATGAATCTGATTAGATATCAGTCTTGAACCTTAATGAAAGACTCCAAAGGAAGTGTTAACAATAGAAATTAAACTTGTTTGGAGTCACATGTGTACACAAATATTGACTAGATTCAAAAAATTGTTTCATATTCCTGAACCCATAGGAAATGAAAATAAAAAAGGGGAGTTTAGAATTTTCTCTGCTTCAAAAAATGGATGAGCAGGTCCTTGAGAGATTGTTAATTGCCTTTAGAATTTAGACGAAAATATTAGCATGAAATAGGATGGCAAGTACTTCCTCTATATTGTTTATTATCATGTTTCCAGTTCTTGGGACACTCTTTTTTTTTGTAGCAAGGACTCAAAAGTTAATTATTTAATAGTTGAATATATAAGGGCAGGCCCATATACTGATTTGGGGATAAATTCCATCTTAGGAATAAGCCATGGTATTCACAGCACAGGGCTAGGAAGACAAGAATTGGGAGTCCTGCCAAGCGATTGATATCAATGAGATCTGAATGGGTGAAAACCCAGCAGATTTCCAGAGTGTAATGATGGGGCACTGGGAACAGGCTATGTGTAATGTTGGAGATAGGTCTGCAGACGTCAGGAAAATCTTACAAGGTTTAGCTCTTCCAGCAAGTGGCAGTATAGAATAAAGTTCAGAATCAGAATTTTAACTTGCTAGAGGTTTTGTGAATATAGTTTCTGGAGTAAGAAATGGCCAGCTTTGCCACTTTTGGTCAGTGCAACTTTGAATAAGTTGTTACTTTTCTTAAATCTGCAAAGCAACATTCACAAAGTACTTCATAGTAACATGATGAGGATTAAATAAAATATCAATTGAAACAATGCCTAGAATCCATAAAATGTTTGTTAGGGACTTATTATTCGAAGAAGAAAGAGGAGGAAGAGAAGCAAGAGAATAAGGTCAACCCAGGAGTCAGTGATGGTAGAATTGAATACTGGATAGATTATCACTACAAGGTTTTAGATTCAGAACTAATAAAAGGATGCAGTATTTATAATAGCAGATGTAATCTTGGTCACAAGAGGAGGACAGAAGCTCATATGTTAGAGTTGGGCCAAGATATCAGAGCTGGAAATGCCATTAATCTTGACTTGGTTTGGAGTCATCTAAATATCAAAATATATATAAATGCCTCTGGATTTTTCTAAATTGGACAGAAAAAGTTGTAGCAAATAGCAGCCATGGGTATTGAGGACCCTAACAGTAGAGATCCAGGCAAATTATGCAACCAAGGATATGAACTAAACTGTGAAAATACATGCATCCTTTAGTCTTGACCTCTAGGAGTTTTATGTTCCCCACAAACTAGCTTTGCTCCAGACAAGTGCCCTTCTGAAAATTCTGTTGGTTATGCCAATCATTAGGGTAGCAGCAGAGCTTTTAACAAAAAGTGAGAAGTTGAGGAGGGTTTTATCTGATTCCAAACACAAAGTTCTTAACCCATTGTCATACTCAGAATATCATGAATGTGGTCTGTGCTGTCCAGGAAATTTCCCTGAACTTGATAGGATGGGCTTTTGTGAGTGTTTATGATGGTTTGTAAGTTTACCTTCAATGACAGATTTGCAAATGTATCTGTATTTGATATATCTTTTCACTAAACTCGCAATCTATATTTAAAATTGTCGCATGTTTTCTGTTCTTAGGCTTTGTTTGTTTAGATCTAACAAAATATGTCTCCTCTCAAATCTTCTGTTAGTTATAAACACAAGGCTATTTGCAGCATATTAAAGTGATTCGGTAATTGACAGCTCATCAACAGGAGATCAAGTCATGTCTGTCATGCTGGATGCTGTTTCTACTTAAGTGGGATACAATTTTGGCCACTTATGGAAAACGTGATATTATGTGTTCTTTGCTCCATCTGCTTCTTCAAGCTTCTCTGCATTCGTGACCACATTTAGATCATTAATGCAGAGATTATTCCTTTTGTGAATTTACCATATAAATATATTTAACTACTCCTATGTTTGTTTGTCATAAAATAGACATTATGAAATAAGAGCTGGTAACAGGGATATTGCAGCCATATTGATTTGTGTCACAATCCTGCCTTGGCTACTGATGAGTCCAGTGATCAATTTTTCTCATTTCCAAAAGTAACATAATGATACTTAGTTTTTAAGACTGTTTTGAAAAATGAATACAATAAAGCATATACAATTTCATATTACTGCCTAATCAGTAATATGCAATCACTAAACAGTATATACATATTTAGCTTTATTAGAATTGGCGTAGTAAACTGGAATTCTGACTTACACATAAGACAACTGCTCTGGGATTAAATATAATAAGAGTTTTCAGGACGTCCTGGTGGCACAGCAGTTCAGTTCGCACATTCCACTTCTCAGTGGCCCAGGGTTCTCTGGTTCAGATCCCGGGTGCTGACATGGCACCACTTGGCAAAAAGCCATGCTGTGGTAGGCGTCCCATGTATAAAGTAGAGGAAGATGTGCATGGATGTTAGCTCAGGGCCAGTCTTCCTCAGCAAAAAAAAAGAGGAGGATGGGCAGTAGTTAGCTCAGGGCTAATCTTCCTCAAAATAAATAAATTAATAAATAAGAGTTTTCATCCTACACTTGATTATTTATTGGTACTTGATTGTATATTGGTACACCAGAGTTGAGCTTCATTCTTGGTATTTAGACACAATCTATCACGCAGTGTCAGATTAACTTTTGCCCTTTGGAATTCTAAATAGACAAATGTGTATGTCAATCACATTTGTGGAAATATTGTATGGGGTCAATTAGAAAGTGATCATATAAGATACATCCTATTTAATCAGTGTAATCTCAGTACTATGAAGAAGATATTTCATTTGGATTATAGTAATTACCTTAATATTAATTTTAAAACACTCATATTCCAGATATAACTTGTATTGAAACATCCCCACACATTCTTTAAATATTCAACTTCTATCAGCAGTTGTATATACATGTATAAATACACATATATGTCTATAATTGGATATAAATAATGCTAGTTGTGAGAATTCTTCATTTTGTGCATAATCCAATATAGAAATATTAAATGCTTTAAAAATAAAGAAATAGATTGATAACTATTAAAATAGTATTATTAACCACATATATATGTAAGAAGAACATCTTGAGTCCACAAATCTCTGTGACTTTTAACTATTGATACCGGGCAAGATAACAGTGATTATAATATAGTGTAACTTTAATTTTATATAATTCTTTGGGATATTAGCATTCATAATATCAAAATAACTCTTGAAAAAATCCTTTAAATCACATATTTCCATTTAAGCTATAAGTATGTCAAGAAAAATCCTATTTGAAAACTCTTCATTTCTTATAAAAATGTTAACTTTTAGACATATTTGTGAATTGAAAAATCTCCAGTACCATCTACAATGTCAATCACACATCTATAAAAATAACAATAATATGAGGAAAAAATTGTTAGAAGAAAATGTTCTCAAAACATATTTTATTCTAATTAAATTTCAAACAACAAACTTTAAAAAATGCTTTAAAAGATATTTCCTTATAATTTTGCGATTTTGGAAGCTCAGAATTTAAATAAAAATTGACAAGTAACTTGCTAGAAACTGCTAACCATTTTCAGCAGTTGAAGAAGAACAATTTTGAATATTGCTTAAGTTATGGCCCCAGGAAAGGTCCTTTTAAAAAACATGTTACTAGAACACATCCTTTAATTACATGTTGCTATGCCCCAAAGGGTTATCAAAATCATTAAATATCTTATTTTTTGCTTTAGTCATCAGACATTGAGAAACCATCAGAATTCTAAGTCGGCAGCATGTTGAGTTTTTGCTTTTATTTTACTTGCTTGCCACAAGCTGTCTGAACATAACACAGACAAATCATGGTGAATCTGATATTGAATAAATCATTATAGAGAGGAAAATCAGTGAAGATAATGTCCATCCAAGTGTCCATAGCAATGGAACAAACATGATGGTAGTTAAAATTTATTAAGGACTCATAAGGATACTTTTTTGCCCAATACTCTTCAATTGAATATTCAGAATGGAATTGCAGCAGAGTGAAATATAACAGAATTATTGACAGTATACAAAACATAGCCACTTCCATCATTTTTATTCAACTAATTTTAAAGTCCCTTACTAAGTGCATTTAAAAGTTATTTTAGAAAGATGGAGAAGCACCTAATAAACATGTAATAAAAAACTGCTTGGGCGCCAGCCCCGTGGACAAGTGGTCAAGTTCATGAACTCTGCTTCCACAGCCCGGGCTTTGACAGTTTGGATCCTGTGCCCAGATCTAGCACTGCTCATCAGGCCATGCTGTGGCGGCATCCCACAGAGAAGATCTAGAATGACCTACAACTAGGCTGTACAAATACATACTGGGGCTTTGGGGAGAAAAACAAAATGCTTGACTCAAGGAATGTCTTTACAGTGTAAGGTGAGGAGATCAATTCTAAATAGCAAGATTTTACTAAAAACTAATTCTCTAAATTATGGTTAATGATTACCAACATTTTCAGTAGTTAAAGAAGAAGGACTTTTGAGGTTAACCCAAATAGTTTATTTGCCAGAAACTCTTGGAGAAATAGTTGAAGTGCTGGGCCTTGGAAGTACAAATAATTCTTACTTGCTACTTGCTATAAAATTCCCCTTTCATTCTCCTAGTGGAAGATGATGCAGATAAAACATCAGAGATTATTTCATTATTTTGAATATTAATTACTTTGCTCCATTGCCGCCTTTCTAGATCCAAGGTTTAACAGCATATTTTTTGCTCAAGTGACTATGTAAAGAAATGAATATATGGAAAAATATGATAAAATTATGAGTTAGGTAAAAATCTTGGTCTGCTTGAGAAATGGTTAAATTTATATTCTTTCAGCATTGCATAACTCTTCAGCTTGTGCTTCATTGAACTTGAATATCATATCATCATCATCAAATCTTCAAATCCAGGGATTGAAGAAGGTACATAGTCTTTATCTTAGCTACTATTAGAGAAGGCGAACCTAATGACTTGTTACCAGCATCCTTTCAACAATATCTTTTACATGACAAAGTGAGCCAAATTATGCCTTGTTCTTTTACCAACAGCAAATGAACGTGAACAAATGTTTATAGTACAAATGTACAGTATAACGACCACTGAAAGGATATAGCAGACTCCTGTACTATGTTTCCTGTGCAACGAGTTCAATTTTTTAAAAATCTGTCTACCAAAGCTTTAGTAATAAAATTGTAATAATAATTATGCCAAATTAAATTTTAGATTTATTCTTGTATCTCATTAATATAATCTACACTGTTGATATAATGACAATAATAGATCATTGACTTTAACCTTCAAACACTTAACATTGGGTCGAAATATGTATTTGGCACCCTTCTACAAGCATGACAGCTTACTAAAACCTCCACTCCTGTTGGCCTAAAGTACTACATCTCTTTTCTGCCAATACATGAGAACTACATAATTTTGGTTATCTGGCTGATTGATTCATAATGGGAAAGTGAAAATGACCAAACATGAAAATATCTAGAAAAGTCCAGATGCTTCTGTGCTTAGTGGAAAAATATTACAACATAACTAAACTCATAAAGGAAAGGTACGAGTGTCCTCTTTGATCTGAAGCAAAAGGTGAGAGAAGTATGCCCTGGCATCCTGATTGCTTTCAAAGATACCAAAGACTTAAGAACATGCATAATTGTTTCACCACTCAGCTAGAAATTATGAAGTTTATACCAGGTGTCCTTGAAAACCATCTTGGATTGTTTTGATCAAAGTATTTGTTCATGAATAAAACTGAAAGCAATTAAAGTTGGATTTGTTTGTTTTATGTCTTATCTTTCTCACTAATATTCAGGAAGAATAATTATAAAATTCATTAATAATTAACATTGCTGATCTTTTAATACAAACATCTGTATTCAGTGTTGAATTGCAAGTTGCCTTGAATTTGATAAGTCCGAGAATATATAATAGAAGAATAAATCATGCCTTTCACCAATTTGTAAACTGAATGAACTCACTGGATATTCTAGAATGGAAAAGACTGTGTGGCTTATTATATAATTCACAAAAGTGAATTAGATTATAATACCTCAATATTTATGAATAACAAAGAGTGTTCTGGGGAAAAAATCCAACATTGAAATACTTTTATCAGTTGGGAAAAGGAGAGTAATAAAAGAAAGTTACCAAATATTTTTATTTGCAAATAGATTTTTCTTGTGCTTATTTCATATTCTATGTGAGTCTGTCAAGTTCTTTTCTGACCTGTCATCATTTGTTTAGACAACCGTTGCTTCCTTGCCATGTGTTGTTTGCACTCAGCGATTTAGTGAAGACACCCACACACACACCCACGCACACACTCACACACGTGATCACTCTCACCTTCCATGGATCTCTAAAGAAGCAAGCCATCCCTATTTTAAGACATTTCATTATTATAATAAGAGCGATAGACACACTATTCCAAATAAAATTAAGTTAAATTAGAAAATAAGTAAGAAGAAACTGGAAAGAGAAAAGAGAGCTAAAATTAATTTTATGGTAAGAGTAAGGCATAGTTTTCTTTTAATTTTTTTTTTCTTTTTTGAGGACGATTAGCCCTGAGCTCACTTCTGCCAATCCTCCTCTATTTGCTGAGGAAGACTGGCCCTGAGCTAACATCCTTGCCCATCTTCCTCCACTCTATATGTGGGACGCCTACCTACCACAGCATGGTGTGCAAAGTGGCGCCATGTCCGCACCTGGGATCCAAACCGGCGAACCCCAGCCCACCAAAGCCGAATGTGCGCACTTAACTGCTGCACCACCAGGCAGGCCCTAATTTATTTTTAATAATGCAATTTAGAATAAATATAGAAGCATATGTAAAGCACACTAAGTTCTTGGCATCTCGATTTGCGCTTGATACTAGCAGGGATTTGAGATTTGGGTGGAAGAAGGAGACAAATCTTGAAAGATATATAAGATCATAAGGAAGGATCTACATATATGAGATATATATATATATATATATATATACACACACATATATGAGTTTTGCTTATTCAGTCCATTGTCCTAAAATGGAGTTTTTTGGGTGATTTAGATGATGGAAGTAAACTTTTCTAATCTTAACTATAAGCAGAAATGTTGGTTCTTGTGTATATTTTAAAGTGGAAAGGGTGATTCTAACAGCATCCTAGGAATGGAATTAATATGTTTACAGGTATATCTTTAGTATCCAAGGTATTTTGCATCTATGGGAACAGAACTAAATAATTGAAGATGATAATACTCAGAAAATCCACAATACATTTTCAAAAATTATGAGATATATATATGTGTCTGTACTTCAGGGCTGTAGGGATTTTTTTCCTTGCAAAGGAGGATAAATAGTGTTTAAAGTTTGATATTAAGCTTCTTAGCCAGCCCTGGTGGTCTAGTGGTTAAGTTTCAGGACCTTCACTGGCCATGGCCTGGGCTTATTTCCTGGTGAGGGAACCACACCACCTGTCGGTCAGTTGTCATACTGTGGCAGCTGTGTGATGCTGAAAGCTATGCCAATAGTATTTCAAGTACCAGCAGGGTACCCATGATGGACAGGGGTCAGCAGAGCTTCCTGACTAAGACAGACTGGGAAGAATGATCTGGCCACCCACTTTTGGAAAAATTGGCCATGAAAATCCTATGAATAGCAATGGAGCATTGTCTGATATAGCACCGGCAGGTGAGAGGATGGCACAAAAAGACCAGGTAGAGTTTCATTCTGCTGTACACAGGGTCACTAGTCGGAATCAATTTTACAGCAGTAAGAACAAGTTGGCATTCTTAGTTACAAATTTCCTTCTATTCACTAAGTTATTTCATCTTATTTTAATATATTATTCAATTTTATGTGCTTTAGATGGAAAGCTTTCAACTCGCAATCTATATACTAACCTCTTCTTTCTCTAACTTACTCATCTCAGAAATTGGTACCACCATCTAACCAGTTGCTCAAGTAGAAGAAAATGTTACTGAGTCATTTCTTGATTCCCAAATTCATGTCTCCAAATCTGACCTTTTCTCTGAACTCTAAACCAATGCTATCCGATTGAAACTTCTGCAATGGCGGATATATACTGTCCAATATGGTCGCCAGTAGCCCCATGTGCCTGTTACATATGCTCCTGAAAGCAGCTAGTATACTGAGGAACTGAATTTTTTATTTTATTTGATAAAAATTAATTTAAACTTAAATAGCCACATGGCGCCAGTGGTGACCATATTGGACAGCACAGCTCTAGACATATATAACCAACTATCTAATGTGTATATTCTCTTGGATATGCTATAAGAATCTCAAACTTAATACCCACTGGACTCAGGGCTCTTGATTTTTAAGGCCTACTCACCAACTTGGTTCCTCTCACTTTCCTATTAAAATCTGCCATTGCCACTCTTTATCTCTTTATATTATTAAAATTTGATGGCACTGTCACTCTATTATTTTATACTCTATTTAGTGGATGATGTATTTTTTCTCTGTTTCCTTGGTTATAATGTTAGAAACATGAAGAAGGGATCTTACCCATCTTTATCCCCATTCTAACCACAGAGTCTAGAATAGTGTTATCATATAGTAATCCTTCAATATCTCATGAATAAATGAGTGAATATTTTTAAAAGAAGAATCACAATACTAGAGTCACAGACTAACAGAGCTGAGATTAAAGGGAAGACATTTGAGGTTAGACATTAACTTTATGGATCTGCCTTTTATGAGTAATATATCATTAGCAAAATGGCTGATTTAGCCACAGTTCCCACCTATGTATAAATATATTATAAAAACACTTACTTTATAAGTTATTTTAGTGCCAGAATGATATAATGCTTGTAAATGGCATATAGTCAACAAATGTTGGCTATAATAAGAATGTTAATAATAATTATTATTTCAGTTTTAACTTTGATGTGGTAGATATCCTTAGCCCGGTTTCCTACATTTTCTGAGATCTGTTTATCATCTGCTCCATGGAGCAGTTGGATGTTTTGATCTGTTTTTAGAACTAGCAAACCTCCACAATCTGAAGATAAATGAATTCTCTAGTGCATATTTCAAATGAACTAAAATCGTGCTAATGTGAACATACAATAAAACACATAATTTTCTTCCCCATTCAGTGTCTTTGATCAGTATTTTAGAAAATTTACATTTCTCTACCTCCTCAGTTTAAAATGCCTCAAGGAATCACAATATAGACCATTTAAAATAACCAATTACTGCATATGTTCACTTTGATGAGTTCAAATTCAGACTATTGGTATTATCCAATTTTACTTAAGATTTTTATCATATTTTGCCTTTTAAAAATTTTGTCTCCTTGAAAGATTTAACTTACAAAAGAAAAAGACTGGAAAACATAATGGTATCTGAGTTCAATCTGGAAGAAACTTTAACATTGTTTAATGGTTTTAAGTGACATCTTTATAAGCAGCACAACAGTGCCAATAGATCAAAAGTAAAATGACCCAAAATTCTGATGCACAATATGTGTCACATTCAGAAAGCAATGACAGGAAAGTACATTTGGAGGGAAAAAAAGAGTGGCTTTGCCTTGTTCTGAGCAGAAACCCTAACTGCTGTATATGTCCATTAATCATTAAGTTACAGTAGCAGGATCTGGCAGTTGGGTAGAATGGACTATTTGCATTAAAAATCTGTCAATTTAAAATGCAATAAAAACAAAAAAATCAATAATAATACATTTAAATTCAAACAGTCATCACAGGACTGCAAGAGCACTCAGTCATATTTACCAAGGCCACGTATGTAATAATCCTCCTGATCCCTATATAATTACTAGCTTTGCCTCTTGAATTATCAACAGCTCTCATGGCTTATTGCCTCATTCTTGCTTAATAAGCATCTGCAATCAATAATCTTGCCACAGAGTAAGAGGTAACCAGCCAGCCAGGCCCAGGGTGTAAATGCTGCAGAAGTGATCATTACAACAGTGTGAGTGACAAGGAGGTGACTGCGCTAATGGGAGAGGCATGCAGTAAAGAGGTAATTTAGAAAATCTGCTTACTGGAATGTATGGGTCTTCTGAGGGCTCATAGTGGCTCAGCTATGGGGGACAGCCACCCTTGAAAACACATCTTCAAATTCTTAGAGGTGTTCTTACTGGGGTCGCCGTCATCAGCAGCTGTCTTTTCTAACTTGCTATCAACATAACACATCCAGTTTGCCTGAAATGCTTTTTATCCGACTGGAAAAGCAAACAGTTATTTTCTTCACTCACATGGTACATGGTGGAGAACGGGGATTTATATGCAAATATGAGTATTAGTGACACTTTGATGACAAGAGTTTAAGAACCAATTGTCATTGTCAAAAATGTTTGAAAACCCCTATTAATGTCACATGAAAAATAGAATTGAAAATCCCAATCGAGAAAGTGTGTTGTAGGGATAGCAACATCGTAGTGTTTATTTTACTCAGTGTCGAACTGTAAAGCTGCCCACATTTTTGCAAAAGGAACAATGGGAAACACCATCATCAGGACAATATCATTTAATTTTTAGCATTTTAAATGTTAACTATGCTCATTATTGCTATTTTAAAATTCACCATTTATCCATAATTTAGGAGACTTTACAGAAAATATAAAACACTGCTTTTGCTCCCATAGTATTTGTATTAAATGGATAACAGAGAAAAGTAATCACTTAAAAAATAAGACTCAGGACCGCTTGTTTACATTAATTCTTATTTAGAAGTGAAATTATAGATTCACTGAATTACATTTTAAATGAATTTTAGCATAAATCAGTATTGTAAAATGTGTTGCCTAGTACAGTATTAGAAGGTGTCCCCAGTATTGGGCGGGGTTTCTTTGGGGGCTCATTACCCACCAGAGAGAAGCAGTCTCTTACTGGGCTTTATGAAAGATCTCCTCAGGCCCTTCCCAGAGCCTCCCCTAAGGAAGGGCTGATTGTGATGATCACATTTTCATGGGTCCAGGAATTGAAGCATGCGGGAGTTTGGAAAAGTCTCACCACCAGGAATAAAACTAAGGACACGAGTAAATTAGAGTAAGTGGTTGTCATTACAGAGTGCTATCAAGTTTAGTAAAATGATCAAGATTTCCAGTAGTTTCTAGAATGGGAGTTTCTTTTATTTGTTATCCTTATAGCTTTTCATAATTCTTCATAGTGCTCACTAATATTCTATTTCAGGAACTGTGGGGAAGCAAAAAAGGAAATTGATAAGACTATATGTAAATCTCCAGCTTGTGGGGAAGAGGAGACTCAGGTATAAGGTGATAGAATCAGTGGAAAGAGAAGTAATGCTCTGGGGTTTGTTATAAGGAGATAAGGACAGCATAGAAAATTATGCTGGGCTCACACTCGGCTGTTAGATTTGAAAAGGAGATATTCACATGTGCTTTGGAAACAGAGTAAACCTAGAAAAGAAAAATTCTTTTTCATAGCTTGCAACAATTGGATCCTTATGTTTTCTATATATAGGGCATCTCTATTTTAATATTTTACTAATATCTCAATCTCAAAATATGTAGTACTAAATTTATCAACTCTTTTCTTTCCATTTTTCCTTATTTCCAAAAATTAAGACAGAATTAGAGCCTTCCACTGTCAAGAACATGTTATAGTATGCTCTTGGCAATTTTTTTGTTCAAATAGCTAATTAAAGTATATCTAAAAGTAGATAATTATAAAGCTTTTTTGTTCAAACTGAGGTCATAATCATAATTTTGAAAGTCTGTCACATCTCCAGTTTTTAAAATTTTGCTTTAATTTCATAATAAACAGGATGAAAAGTTAATTTAAGCATAGTAGGATTGTCTGTATCAACTTCCAACCAATACTGGAAAAGAAATAATGACTCTATGTGTCTGTGTGGCCAATGATGTTGGCACTAAGTCATGCTCCTTTAATATTCCTGAGGTAATAATAAAAGCATTGAGTTACATAGACCTGTGTGATGCATTCAGTCACAGTGAAGGAAAAATAACATCCTATACAAAATAAAGCATGAACGAAGTTTAGTAATACTTCAGGGGCAGAAAAGAAGTAGGAGAGTTGAGACGTGATGTGTCACACAGCCATAGAAGCCTCCAGAATTAAAAGAGCTTGTGCTGAAATACTTATTACCAGTCACCTCAGCAGCAGTAATTTTCCAGTGTTTTCGTCACATTTACTTAATGCTGTTAATTTGAATATTTTAAGATTTTAATTCATATTTAACATGCACCTTTGATTTGGTATACTATACCATAAAAGCCATAAGCATCAAATGTTATATTTGTACATATTCAAGTAATGTTATAAGGAAATAGGCAACATTAGAGCTTCTCATATTACTCAAGTTTGAGAAATACTGCTATAACAATACTACCAAGTGTATAAAGAGTGTGTGTGTTATAAATCCTTAATAAACCCTCAAGTTCTTCAAGAAGGAAAACCAATCTGTCTTTCCAAAATTTTCTCCCACTAGAAAATTTCATGAGAAATTTGATTCATCCAGATTCGTTGTTCTAACATCAGGTGTATTTCCTGCCTTTATATCTATATTCACTGCTTACTCCCTTGACTAGAATTTCCTCTCTTCCTATCCTCACTGACTTTGACTATATATCTTAACCCACAGAACTTTTCTCCATTCGTGACTTATCATAATATGCATTTTTTAAAAATATTATTTGTCAGGGCCAGCCCCATGGCCAAGTGGTTAAGTTCGTGCCCTCCACTTAGGCAGCCCAGGGTTTTGCCAGTTTGGATCCTGGGCCCGGACATGGCACCGCTCATGAAGCCATGCTGAGGTGGCGTCCCACATAGCACAACCAGAAGGACTTACAACTAGAATATACAGCTATGTACTAGGGAGCTTTGGGAAGGAGAAGAAGAAGGAAAAAAAAGATTGGTATCAGATGTTAGCTCAGGACCAATCTTTAAAAATATGTATATATTATTTGTTACTTGACACATTTTAATTTACTTATCATTCATAAATATATGACAATAGTATATAGATCATTCATTTTTGATGATGTATCATATGTGTATATCATATACATATCATTATATACATATTTTTTTTCTGGCTTTCCCCCAAATCCTTAACCTCCTTGAAGATGACTGCAGAGCACAGTGCTTTGTATATAGAGATGCAACATAAACAGTTTTTAATGCACATAGAATAAAAAGTCTAACCAGGGTTACTCTATGCCAAATCTCTATTATGGAAGTGTATGTATGACCATTTAAAAGAGGAGACATATTTTGCGGGGTGTGAAGGGAAAACTTCAAAGCAGGGCCTATCATTCTCTTCATCTCGTTACAGAACACATTTGGTCCCCACAAAGCAAAGGATCTGTTCTTCATAAGGATTAATACACACACATGGCCTTTTTGACTGTCTTTTTTCCCCTTGCATAATGTTTTCAAAGTTCTTCTATGTCGTGGCATGTATTGGTATTTGATTCCTTTTTGTGACTGAATAATAATATCTCACTCTATGGACAGACCAAAGTTCATCTATACATTTATCATTTGGTGGACATTTGGGTTATCTCCATTTTTGAGTATAATATATAATGCTGCTATGAACATTTCTACAGGAGTTTTCTGCATAGATATGTTTTAAATCTCTTGAACCTAGACTTACAAGCAGAATTGTTGGATCACATGAACCCTATGTTTATATTTTTGAGGAAAGATCAGAGAGTTTTCCAAGTGGCTGCTCCATCTTACATTTCAATAAACAATGTATGAGAGTTCCGTTCAGTCTATGTCATAGCCAACACTTGTTATTGCCCACATGTTTTATTATAGTCATTCTAGTGAGTGTAAAGTGGTATCTCTTTATGGTTTTGACTTACATTTCTCTAATGAATAATGATATTCAGCATCTTTTTATCTGCTCGTTGTCGTCTGCATATCTTCCTTGGAAAAATGGAGAAATATGTTATACATTTTTAATTAGATTGTCTTTTACTTGTTGAGTTATAAGAATTCTTTAAACATTCTGGATACTAAATTCTTATCAGATATATAATTCACAAATTTTCTCCAGTTTTGTGGGTTGTCATTTTCTTGGTAGTGTCCTCTGAAGCACAAAGGTCATATTTATCTATTTTTCTTTGTTTGCTTGTGCCTTTTGTGTCATGTGTGAGAAACCAGTGCTTAATCCAAAGTCACAAAGATTTACACCTGTTTTTTATTCTAAGCATTTTATAATTTTAGCTCTTAAATTTAGGGCTTTCATCCACATCAAGTAAAATTTGTATATGGTGTAAAGTAGGCACCCAAATGGCCTTTTTTGAATGTGGATATCCAGTTCTTCTAGCACCATTTGGTGAAAAAACTATTCTTCACCTCTTGAATTGTCTTAGCACTTTTGTTGAAAATCAATTGATCATAGATGTATGACTGTATTTCTAGATTCTCAATTCTATTTAATTGAACTCTATGTTTATCTTTATCCCAGCAGAAAAAGTGTTCACTACTATGGCTTTGTAGTAAGTTTAGAAATAAGGACTGAAGGACCTAAGGACATTATCCTTTTCTGACATTTTCTAAGATGTATGCCATTAGCAAACCTAGTCAGCCCAACATGCTATCCAGTGTTTAAAAAAGCAATCACATTGCAGTAGCAAAGAAGTTTGGTGGCTAAGGGACACTGCATTACTTGAATGTCAGTATCCAATTCTACAAAACTTTTTTTTTTATTATCGTAGTAACATTGATTTACAACATTATGTAAATTTCGAGTGTATATCATTATATTTTGATTTCTGTGTAGTTTACATCCTGTTAACCACTCAAAGACTAATTACAATTCATCACCACACATATGTGCCTAATCACCCTACCCGCCTCCCTCCCCCCTTCCCCTCTGGTAACCACCAATCCAATTTCTGTTTCTCTATGTTTGTTTGTTGCTGTTTTTATCTTCTACTTATGAGTGAGATCATATGGTATTTGACTTTCTCCCTCTGACTTATTGTGCTTAGCATAATACCCCTAAAGGTCCACCCATTTTGTCACAAATGGTCAGAATTTATCCTTTTTTATGGCTGAGTAGTATTGCATTGTGTGTATATACCACCTCTTCTTTATCCATTCATCCCTTGGTGGGCACCTAGGTTGCTTGCAAGTCTTGGCTATTGTGAATAATACTGTAATGAACATACAAGTGTATGCATCTTTATGCATTCGTGTTTTCATGTTCTTTGGATAAATACCCAGCAGTGGAATAGCTGGCTTGTACAGTAGTTCTATTCTTAATTTCTTGAGGAATCTCCATACAGTTTTTCATAGTGGATGCACCAGTTTGCATTCCCGCCAGCAGTATATGAGAGTTCCCTTTTCTCCACATCCTCTCCAATACTTATTTCCTGTTTTGTTAATTATAGCCATTCTGATGGGAGTGAGGTAATATCTCACTGTAGTTTTGATTTGCATTTCCCTTATAATTAGTGATGTTGAACATATTTTCAAGTGCCTGTTGGCCATATGTTTATCTTCTTTGGAGAAATATCTGTTCAGATCTTTTCACCACTTTTTAATTGGGTTGTTAGTTTTTTTGTGTTGAGATGTATGAGTTCTTTATATATTTTGGATATTAACCACTTAGGTATATGATTTGCAAATGTCTTCTTCCAGGTGTTAGGTTGTCTTTTCATTTTGTTGATGGTTCTTTTGCTGTGCAGAAGCTTTTTAGTTTGATGTAGTCCATTTGTTTATTTTTTCATGTTTCCCTTGCCCTGTCAGACATGGTACTTGAAAATATGATGTTAAGATGTATGTCAGAGAGCATACTGCCTATGTTTTCTTTAAGAATTTTCATGGTTTCAGGTCTTACATTCAAGTCTTTAATTCATTTTGAGTTAATTTTTGTGTGTGGTGTAAGGTATTAGTCTACTTCATTCTTCTGCCTGTGGCTATCCAGTTTTTCCAACACCATTGAAGAGACTTTCCTTTCTGCATTGTATGTTCTTGGCTTCTTTGGTGAAAATTAGCTGTCCAAAGATGTGCAGGTTTACTTCTGGGCTCTGGATTCTGTTCCATTGACCTACCTGTCAGTTTTTATGCCAGCACTATGCTGCTTTGATTATTATATCTTTGTAGTATTTTTTTGAATTCAGGGAGTGTGATACCTCCAGCTTTGTTCTTTTTTCTCAGGATTCCTTTGGCTATTCAGAGTCTTTTGTTGCTCTACATAAATTTTGAGATCCTTTGTTCTATTTCTGTGAGAAATGTCATTGTAAATTTGATAGGATTGCAATGAATCTGTAGATTGAGTTAGTAAGTATAGACATTTTAACTATGTTAGTTCTTCCAACCCAAGAGTATGGAATATTTTTCCATCTATTTGTCTCCTTAATTTCTTTCAACAACGTTTTATAGTTTTCAACATACAAGTCTTTCACCTCTTTGGGTTAAGTTTATGCCTAGTTATTTTATTATTTTTGTTGCAATTGTAAATGGTATTGTATTCTTAATTTCTCTTTCTGCTACTTCATCATTGGTGTATAGAAACGCAACTGATTTTTGTATTGTATGTTGATTATGCATCCCGCAAATTTACTGTATTCATTTACTATTTCTAAAAGGTTTTTGGTGGATTCTTTAGGGTTTTCTATATATAAAATCATGACATCTGCAAATACTGATAGTTTCATTTCTTCCTTTCTAAATTAGATTGCTTTTATTTCTTTTTCTTCTCTGATTGCTCTAGCTAGGACTTCCAATACTATGTTAAGTAAGAGTGGTTAAAGTGGCATTCTTGTCTGGTTCCTGTTCTTAGAGGGATAGTGTTAAGTTTTTCTCCATTGAGAATGATATTTGCTGTGGGTTTGTCATATATGCTGAGGTACTTTCCTTCCATATCCATTTTATTCAGAGTTTTTATCATAAATGGATGCTGCATCTTGTCAAAACTTTTCTCTGCATCTATTGAGATGATCATGTGATTTTTATTCTTCATTTTCTTAATGTGGTATATCACATTGATTGATTTGTGGATGCCAAAACATCCCTGCATCCCTGGAACAAATCTCACTTGATCATGGTGTATGATCTTTTTAATGTACTGTTGTATTCTATTTACTAGTATTTTGTTGAGAATTTTTGAATTGATGTTCTTTAGTGATATTGGCCTGTAATTTTCTTCTTTTGTGTTGTCCTTGCCTGTTTTGGTATCAGGGTGATGCTGGCCTTGTAGAATGATTTAGGAATCTTCCCCTCCTCTTCAATTTTTTGGAAGAGTTTGAGAAGGATAGATATTAAGTCTTCTTTGAATGTTTGGTAGACTTCACTAGGGAAGTTTTCTGGTCCTGGAATTTTATTTTTGGGGAGGTTTCTGATTACTGTTTCAATCTCCTTACTGGTGATTGGTCTATTCAAATTCTCTATTTCTTCTTGATTCAGTTTTGGAAGGTTGTATGTGTCTAAGAATTTATCCATTTATTCTAGATTACCCAATTTGTTGATGTAGAGCTTTTGGTAGTATTCTCTTATAATCTTTTGTATTTCTAAGGTGTCCATTGTAATTTCTCCTCTTTCATTTCTGATTTTACTTATTTGAGCCTTCTTTCTTTTTTTCTTGGTGAGTCTAGCTAAAGATTTGTCAATTTTGTTTATCTTTCCAAAGAACCATCTCTTGGTTTCATTGATTTTCTTCTATTGTTTTTTGTCTCTATTTCATTTATTTCTGTTCTGATTGTTATTATTTTCTTCCTTCTATTTATTTGGGGCTTTGTTGTTCTTCTTTTTCTGGTTCCTTTAGATGCACTGTTAGATTGTTTACTTGAGATTTTTCTTGTTTGTTGAGGCAGGCCTGTATTGCTATAAACTTCCCTCTTAGAACTACTTTTGCTGTATCTCATAAATTTTCACATGTATTTTCATTTTCATTTGTCTCCAGGTATATTTTGATTTCTCCTTTGATTTCCTCATTGACCTGTTGTTTCCAACTGACTGTTGTTCAGTAGTATTTTGTTTTATCTCCACATATTTGTGCCATTTCTGATTTTATTCGTGTAGGTGATTTCTAGTTTCCTACCATTATGGTCAGAAATGATGCTTGGTATTATTTTAATATTCTTAAATTTATTGAGACTTGCTTTGTGACTCCATATGTGATCTACCCTGGAGACTGTTCAATGTGCATTTGAAAATGTGTATTCTGCAGTTTTTGGATGTAATGTTCTGTATATATCTACTAAGCCCGTCTGGTCTAATGTGTCATTTAAGGCAAATGTTTCCTTATTGATCTCCTGTTTGGAGGATCTTCTGTTTGGATTACATTGGTGTAACTGGAGCGTTAAAATCCTCTACTAGTCTATTTCTCCATTCATGTTTATTAATAATTACTTTATATATTTAGGTGCTCCTGTGTTGGGTGCATAGATATTTACAAGCATTATATCCTCTTGTTGGATTGTTTCCTTTATCATTAGGTAGTGCCCTTCTTTGTCTCTTGTTGCAATTTTTGTTTTAAAGCCTGTTTTATCTGAGTTAAATATTGCTACCCCAGTGTTCTTTTCATTTTTATTTGCATGGAGTATCTTTTTCCATCCCTTCACTTTCAGTTTGTGAGGGTTCTTTAGGTCTGAAGTGTGTCTCTTGTTTGAAGCATATATATGGGTCTTGTTTTTTTTAATCCAGTCAGCCATCCTATGCCTTTCGATTGGAGCATTTTGTCCACTGATATTTAAAGTAGCTATTGATAAGTATGTACTTATTGTCACTTTGTTATTTTTTTCTAGGTGTTTTAGTACTTCTATTCTTCTCCTGCTCTCTTCCCCTGTGATTTGATGGCTTTCTTTAGTATTATGTTTGGGTTCCTTTTTCTTAACTTTTGTGTATTTATTATAGGTTTCTGGTTTGTGAGTACCATAAGGTTCATATATAATAAACTACATATATAGCAATCTATATTAAGTTTATGGTCTCTTTAGTTTGACCTTTTGCTAAAATCTCCACTCTTTTACTACCCTCCTCACACATTTTATGTTTTTGATATCATATTTAAATTCTTTGTGTCTGTGTGTGAGTGTATCCATTATCCTCTTATTGTGGAGATAGATCATTTTACTACTTTTGTCTTTTGATCTTCATATTAACTTCATAGGTGGGTGATCTGCTAACTTTACTGTATATTTGCCTTTAACAGTGATTTCGGTTTTTTTCTATTTTATTTTTTATTGAGGTTATGATAGTTTATAACCTTTTGAAATTTCATTTGTATATTATTGTTTGTCAGTCACATTGTAGGTGCACCAGTTCACCCTTTGTGCCCACCCCTCACCCCCACTTTCCCTTGGTAACCACTAATCTGTTCTCTTTGTCCATGTGTTTGTTTATCTTCAACATATGAGTGGAGTCATACAGAAATTGTCTTTCTCTATCTGGCTTATTTCACTTAACATAATACCCTCAAGGTCCATCCATGTTGTTGTGAATGGGATGATTTTATCCTTTTTTATGGCTTAGTAGTATTCCATTGTGTATATATACCATATTTTCTTTATCCAATCATCAGTTGATGGGCACTTAGGTTGCTTCCATGTCTTGGCTATTGTAAATAATGCTGCAATGAACAAAGGGGTGCATGGGACTTTTGGAATTGCTGATTTCAAGTTCTTTGGATAGATACCCAGTAGTGGTAATGCTGGGTCATATGGTAGTTCTATTTTTATTTTTTTGAGAAATCTCCATACTGTTTTCCATAGTGGCTGCACCAGTTTGCATTCCCACCAACAGTGTATGAGGGTTCCTTTTTCTCCACAACTGCTCCAACATTTGTCACTTTTGTTTTGGTAATTTTTTCCATTCCCTGATGATTAGTGATGATGAGCATCTTTTCATGTGTCTGTTGGCCATGCATATATCTTCTTCAGAGAAATGTCTGTTCATGTCCCCTGCCCATTTTTTGATCGGGTTGTTTGATTTTTTCTTGTTGAGCTGTGTGCATTCTTTATGTATTATGGAGATTAACCCTTTGTCAGATAAATAACTTGTAAATATTTTTTCCCAACTAGTGGGTTGGTTTTTTTTGTTTGTTTGTTTCAATCCTGTTTTCCCTTGCCTTGAAGAAGCTCTTTAGTCTGATGAAGTCACATTTGTTTATTCTTTCTATTGTTTCCCTGGTCTGAGGAGATATGGTGTCCGAAAAGATCCTTTTGATACTGATGTCAAAGAGTGTACCGCATATATTTTCTTCTAGAAGACTTATTGTTTCAGGTCTAATCTTTAGGTCTTTGGTGTATTTTGAGTTTATTTTTGTGAATGGTGAAAAAGAATGTTCAATTTTCATCCTTTTACATGTGGCTTTCCAGTTTTCCCAGCACCATTTGTTGAAAAGACTTTGTTTTCTCCATTGTAGGCCCTCAGCTCCTTTGTTGAAGATTAGCTGTCCATAGATGTGTGGTGTTATTTCTGGGCTTTTAGTTCTGTTTCATTGATGTGTGCACCTGTTTTTGTACCAGTACCATGCTGTTTTGATTACTATAGTTTTGTAGTATATTTTGAAGTCAAGGATTGTGATGCCTCCAGCTTTGTTCTTCTTTCTCAGGATTGCTTTAGCAATTTGCAGTCTTTTGTTGCCCCATATGAATTTTAGAATTCTTTGTTCTATTTCTGCGAAGAATGTCATTGGGCTTCTGATTGGGATTGCAGTGAATCTGTAGATCACTTTAGGTAGTATGGACATTTTAACTATGCTTATTCTTCTAATCCATGTGCAAGGAATGTCTTTCCATCTCTTTATGTCACCATCAATTTCTTTCAGGAGCATCTTGTAGTTTTCATTGTATAGGTCTTTCACTTCCTTGGTTAAATTTATTCCCAGATATTTTATTCTTTTTACTGCAATTGTAAATGGGATTGTGTTCTTGAGTTCTCTTTCTTTTAGTTCATTATTAGCATAAAGAAATGTTACTGATTTATGTAAGTTGATTTTGTACCCTGCAACTTTTCTGTAATTGTTGATTACTTCTAGTAGCTTTCTGATGGGTTTTTTAGGGTTTTTTTTATATGTAAGATCATGTCATCTGCAAACAGTGAGAGTTTCACTTCTTCATTGCTTAGTTGGATTCCTTTTATTTCTTTTTCCTGCCTAATTGCTCTGGCCAACACCTCCAGTATTATGTTGACTAAGAATTGTGAGAGTGGGAACACTTGTCTTGTTCCTGTTCTCAGAGGGATGGCTTTCAGTTTTCCCCCATTGAATGTGATGTTGGCTGTGGGTTTGTCATATATGGCCTTTATTATGTTGAGGTACTTTCCTTCTATATCCATTTTATTGAGAGTTTTTATCATAAATGGATGTTGGATCCTGTCAAATGCTTTCTCTGCATCTACTGAGATGATCATGTGGTTTTTGTTCTTTATTTTGTTAATGTGATGTCTCACGTTGATTGACTTGTGGATGTTGAACCATCCCTGTGTCCCTGGTATAAATCCCACTTGATCATGGTGTATGATCTTTTTAATGTATTGCTTTATTCAGTTTGCCAATGTGATTTTATTTTTTAAATAATTTTCTTATTCCTGTTTGTGGTCTTCTCTTTCCCGCTTAAATAAGTCCCGTTAGCAGTTTTTGTAAGTCTGTTTTCTTGGTCATATACTCCTTTAGTTTTTGCTTGTTTGTGAAACTCTTTATCTCTCCTTCCATTCTGAATGATAA